>NW_028256783.1:355000-595000 GCF_048593485.1 Apis florea | reverse complement strand
GTGATCAAATAATATTTTTACAAGTAAATATTTAGCAGTAGACAACACAAGAATGACGAAGAAAATCAAGGACATATAAGTAAGTAAAATGATAGTATAGAAGTTTATATGCAAGTATCTGGAAATATTTTAAAAATTTACATATAATTTATTTGATTTGATTGTTATGTTACTTATTTGATTGTTTATATGCGATGTAGTTTTTTTTTGGATTTTATATGAAAAATATGAATAAAATGCAGGTGCAAGGGTCTGTCGATTACAATGTAATCAAATAATAATAATAAATGAATAATATATATCATATTCAATAATAGAAAAAATATGTATTTTAACATATATTATTCATAATTAAATGTAGAATTGGAAAGCTATATATTTTAGAAACAAATTTAAAAAAGATAAATAAATATTTATGAAATGTACAAATGTTACAACGATATATGTTGTAATGTGATTACAATAATAATTTTTATTATTTTGAATATATGCATGTTATATAGTTAATTTGAAATTAACTTATTAAACAAAATTATATATATTATTATATACTATATTTGTATACTATAAAAAATAATGAAATTATATAGTTCCAGTAAATCACTCTGTATAAATTTAAAAAATATAGTAATATAACATGATGGACTCTCGCTACCTATTTTTAAGTTTATATAAAAGTTATAATATTTTTATTTTTAGATTTATAGAGCATTTATGATTTCATCCATTTATATTAAAAATTTAATTTATATAAATAATTAAAAAATAAAAATAAAATGAATATTATAAATTATTATTTATATTATTATTATTATTTTCAATCCTTAGCAATGTTTAAGATAACTAATCTAGATTTTTTTATATTTTTAGAATTAAAAAATTTTTATATTAATAAAATTTTTTCTTATAACTTTCAAATAAGAATGTTTTATTTAATATTTTTTAATGTTAAATAATGATAAGTAGTAAATTCAATAAAAGCATCTTTAAAATGCAACAAAGAAATTCGATGAAATAGAGTTTCTTACAGTCATATCATGTATGAGACATCTATCGTATCATAAAGACCAAAAATAGTTGATTATAATTCGTCACCGTGAAGTACTTTAAAGTATTTTAAAAATTAAAACGATCATAAAAAAATTTTTTATAGAGTTTTTTTATAATAAAAAATAAATGTTTGTTATTTAATTATTATTTTTAATCATTGTTTAGTGTATATAAAATATATAAATTCCTTTTCTTAAGAAATCAGCAAAATTAATGGGGAATGAAAAAAGTGCCCTTAATGGGCTTAAAATTGATGAACAACCTGTGGAAATAACAGATTTTTGGATACATTATATGGCCTATATGAATGGTCATAATATACAAAATATTTCAGTATTTATCAGTGAACCATCTTTGCATTATAATGCAAATTTTGGAAATCCATCACCTTTAGAAAAAGCTGCAAAGGTTAACGTTAATTTATTACTTATTAATTATTAATTACTTTGCATATAGAATTTTATACATATAAATATTATATAAATATTATTATACACATTCATTTTTTAGTTTTTTTAATAATATTATTTTAATTAAGTAAATAACTGTTGTTTACAACAATAATATACATATGTTTCAGAATTTAATGTTATATAGACATCCTTGTATATTGAAGTATGTTTCTTCATGGTCGAAAGGTAGTAAATTTTTTCTAGCTACTGAACAAGTTAAACCTTTAATTCAATCAATAGAAAATCAGAGTACATTGCAAATATGCATGGGCCTATATAGTATTTTACGTGCATTGGTTTTTCTTCATGAGAAAGCATATATGTCTCACAATAATCTCTGTGAAAGTTCCATTTATGTTACATTAGAAGGATGTTGGAAACTTGGTGGATTAGAATGTTTATGTAAATTTAAAGATTTAACTTCTTTTTATTTGCAAAGAATAAGAAAGTATAGATATGAAAAAGCAATATCTTCTAATGAAGATACAATTTTCATTTCAAAAAATTTTAGAACAATTGATGTATATGCATTTGGAGTTTTAGCAGAAGATATACTGAAATTAAAGGATCCAGGTAAATGATATACGATATAATTTAAATTGTAATTTATCTAAAATAGTTATAAATAGAAAATGTCTTATTCTATTTTAGCTGATGTACCTAGTCTTTTAGAATTTAAACAATTTTGCAAAGAAAATTTGCAAAATCCAGATCCTTCTTTACGAACTGAGTTATCTCATGTACTTCAACATCCATTTTTCACCCATGATTTCATGAAAATATATGCATTTTTAGATGAATTACCTTTAAAAAATAGCCAAGAAAAAGAAATATTTTTTAGGTAAATTTTTTTTTATAAAAGTATAAACAAATTATTATTAATTCCATAAGATTATATTTGAATTAAAATTTTTAATGATATTACAGAACTTTAATAAAAAAATTGAAGATGTTTCCTGAAAATATTATTGCAGAACAATTAGGTCGTTTATTGCTTTCAAGAATGGTTTTATTAGACATAACAGCTCAAGAACAGCTTTTACCATTTATTTTAAAACCAAAAGGTAAAACTAAGTAATAATACATTATATTTAATGTAATTCGAAAGATTCTATGTATTTTATTTATAGATGGAAATGACAAGACAGGTAGTAACTTATTTTCGATTTCTACATTTAAAGTCTATTTGGTACCCAAATTGTTGCAGATGTTTTGTATACGAGATGTATCAATACGTTTAGTGCTTTTATCACATTTTAATTCATTTGTTTACACATTTCAAGATGATGAATTAAAATCTCAAATACTTCCTGAATTACTTGTTGGAATTAAAGATACAAATGATCATCTTGTGTCTGCAACATTAAAAGCATTAGCCGATATAGTTCCCATCCTAGGTGCTGCAACTGTAATTGGTGGAAAAAGAGGAAAGTTATTTACAGATGGACGACCAAATAAATTAAAAGATAACAATGAAATTGACAATAACATAAGTATTGCTCAATTTACTATTCCTATGAATATTCAAAAAATAATTGATTTACCTGAAAGGCCATCTCCAGATGGTGGTGAAGACAAAAAAGAGATTACATCTTCAATTATCGAAGAAGAATACACATGGTCTGATTGGGATGTACAAGAAACAGGAGACATTCTTAAAATTTTACAGCCTCCCAATAAAATATCTCAATCCCAATCAAAATCCAATGACATTTCAATTCCTAATTCAACATTGAAAATTACAGATGTGGTATTAAACAAAAATAAAAATAAAACTACTGAATTAAAATTAACAAAAAAGTCGTCTATTTTATCCGATATCTCAGAACTTGATATTAAAAATTCAAAATTAATTGACACCATTAAAGAAGAATATAATTATTTCACAGATATGGAGCCTGTGATAAAAAAAACACAAATTTTGCACATACAACAACCACAAATAAAAAAAAGTGTATTTGATGTGACAATATTAAACGAATCAGGAACAGTTGAAGAAAATAATGGGTGGGAAGAAGATTTAAGCGATTGGGAAACTGAAGATTCTCAAGAAGTAAAAAATTAAAAAAAATATATATATATTATTTTTTTATTATATTTTTTGTATTTTAAAGTAATTAAGCCAATAACTTAGCTAAAATTAATTGTTTATTTTCCTAAGTAAGATTTATTTAAAATTTATTCTTAAAAAAAATTTTTTTCTAAATATATTAATATTGTTTGTTATTACAATGTTAGTATGCATTACAAACATATTGTAATTTTTTAAAAATATATAATTCTTAATTTATGTAATATAAATTTCATAATAAATAAATGAAATAATTGTTTGAACTGATCATTTAAGTTTTTTTATTTTTTTAATTTTAAAGTTTTTAATATGAGTTTATATGAGAATTATATTGATTATTAATTTATGAGTCACTGAAATAAATAAAATTATATAATAAAAACTTAAGGAAATTCAAAATTACCACAATTGTATCACAGCAATCACATCTAATTTTAGCTACAAGTCATGGTTGCCAACATTGTATTTCTTAATAGCGGAAGTCAACTGGCTTTATGAAATAAGAAATAAATATGAAAATAGAATGAAATTAATTTATTTTTCTAAAAAAATTGATTTAAATATATATATTATTTTTAATAAATATATATATATATATAATATATACTCAATATACAATTTGCTTATAAGATTACAAAATATACAATTGTTTATATTGATTATAAAATATATAAAATTATCAATTCTTTAAATATTTTAATTAATATTTCATATTTTATTTTAAAAATATTTTTAGAAATATATAAAATATTTATATTTATAATATACATATACATGATAACAAATTAAAAGAGATTTAATTTGACTTGAATACAAGTTGTTTTATCTTATTTTTTTTAATTATTTCTTGTATTTTATGTATTATTCTTATTCCTTTTTTATGTAGCTATTTTATTCAGGAAGAATTATGTATAAGTGATATTTTATTTCACATTTTCTGTTTTATGAGTTGATGAATTATAAAAAACATAAAAAATAATAATATTGTAAGAAAATAAATAGTAATTTATGCATACTATAAATATGGAGAAAAATATAATTATTATACAAAACTCATCTTGAGGTTAGAAATCCTATGCTCAATAATGAATTTATTCTGCAAATAAAACACATTATGTGTTAATGTATTATACATGTAACATTCAAATATAAATATATATTATATTTTAGTTGTATTGATTCAGGCAATTGTTGTCCTTGCAATTCTAGTATTCTATAGTTATATGCCATATATATATATATTTATATATATATATATATATATATATATATATATATATGAACTTGATCTTTTAAAATATATATAAAAAGATAAATAAATAATTATTTAAATTAAGATTATTTTGGAGTATTAAAAACTATTAATAACCTTTTAATGGCAGAATGATATAATCCAAAAATATTAATTTTAAGTTTCAGTTAAGAAATTCATCGACTTAAAAGTTATTCATATATAAAATTAATGACTTTAAACATATTAGAATAATATATTCATATTTGCAATTCATCCAATAAGATGAATCATTATGAATATCTGCATTTAAATTATTTAGAAGTGTTAAATAAAATTTGACTGCACAGATATATTACATATGTTTGTTTTTCAAATGTTTGATTCACATAATATATAATATATATATAATATATATTAATATATCATAATAATATGTATTAATAATAAGTATTAATCATTGCTAATTATTTACATTGTTGAGAAAAAATCTATCCTCATATCAACTCATATTTTAAAGATATTTAATGGATCTAAATATTATTAATTATCATATAACTTTACATATAATAATCTTATTTTATTTCAGTTTCACATAATGTCCAAAAAATTATAAATGGCTCTATAATTAAATCATATGTTATATTATCTCTTTTCTTTTATTATTTCTATTTTCATTATAATTGGATAAATATATTAATTAAATGTATAAGTAAAATTAATAATTCAATATTTTTTTTTTATAAATTGAAAATCTTGATTTTTTTATTGCACTTAAAGTTTAATTCTTATATCTGTTTATTGAATAAATAAATAAATATATATCTGAAAAATAATATAAAATATCAAAATCATTTTTTGTAAAGAACAATACAAAAGAACAATTTAAAATTATTTCATTTATTACTAAATTTGAGAGAATTACAATTAAAAAATTATGAAAAAAAATATATCATTAAAAGAACAAATATAGTGTAACACAATACAAATAACAAAATACAAAATTTTGTAATAGATGATATTTTTAATGCAATTATTTTATAATAAATTAAATAATAATACATATATAAAATTTACAATTAAATATATCAAATTTTGCTATCTTTTTTCAATTGATTTTTTTATTTAAATGACAATAATATTGTGACATCCTGAAAGTAAAAAATTAATAATATATATTATAAATACTGCATGCAATTATATATTTCTTATGTGCTGAATATAGATTTAATTTGATTTAATTATATTACTTATGATTAGTTCTGCAATATTTATTACTATATTTAATAAATCTAAGTTTTTTATCCTCTAAGTTTTTCCCAAATTATATAAATGTTTGAATACATAAAAAAATGTAATATGAGCTATTATGGATTATTTTGAATTAAGCTTATCTGTAATAAATACAACAATTATATTTTATAAATAATTTAATTTTAATAATTGTTGATAAATATGTATAATATAGTTAGTATAATATAAATATATATATGTATGTGTGTATAATATATAATACATAATATAAAATATGTATAATATACAATTATATATATAGTTAGATGGGCCATTCTGATTTGATTCATATTTAATATTTATAATATATCATATTATAAATATTTCAGTTATCATTAATAATAATATAATTATTTAGTTTTAATTTTAAGAAATCTAAGATTCTGTTTCTTCTTTAAATTTTTTATAAATTTAATTTCATTGAGAAAAATTAAAGATAATTCCAATTATTTTCTATGATACAATTTATTAAGGATAAAATTGCACTTGTGAAACACACTTGTCAAACAACTTGAATTTTATTTTCAATGGCTTCATTTTCAATAACAGTAATTAGTAATTTACGAGTACAGTTTCCTAACGCTTTTCAGATCCTCAGTTATAGCAATCGAAATGGAAATATAACAGCGATAGTCATTTTACAAGTTACATTTACGCGCCTAGTGCCTTGCGATGGACTACAATGAAAGCGATTATAATTGACTTCCACGCAATCTCATAAGAATCGTTAGAATAATAGTCTTCCACGCGATTATTAGTTTTTCCAACTACTTCTTAGTTTGCATTTTCACAGAAAATAATTGAAAGAAAAAGATTTGCGACAATCTTTTAGATTAGAATAAATTCAGCAACGATATAGTTCATATCAGAATACAATTAGAATCATTACAGTAAGTCATTAATTAGCCGCAAACAAAGTAAACAATTTGTTCACTCCGAGCATAATAGAAACGATTATACAGTCCTATAGTAGGTGATCCTTCGAGTAATATCATAATTCATATTCCATTTATGCAATATTCAAAATCATTAAGTTGAATTTTAACAGTTAACAAAAAATTCGAAACACTTAGTTGAACCGCGACAATTACGTGCCGCCAACTGAGTATAATTTTAATTTTAATTTTTTTGATATATATTTTTTGATATTAGTTTATTAAATAATGTGTAATTTAAAAAAATAAAATTAAAATTGCTGGTTAGAAAAAATTACTTTAAAAAGAAAAAATTTATGATTTTTAGCATTTTTTTTATCTAAATTTATAATAAAGATTTAAAAGATACTTTTTATAGATCTATTTATAGATGTAGAAATAAATTATACATATATGTATATATGCATATATTATACAAAATTTTATCGAAATTAACATAAAAAAATTATAGGCATCGAAAAATATAAAATTTTTTAAATTTATTACAATTATAGATTAAGAATCGTGAAGAAATCGCAAATTTAAGCATTTTTGATCGTTTATAACTCATAACAATTGATTTTGATGAAATTTTTTAAATAATTATTTATTTTATTTTATTTTAAATCACTACAGATTCAAATGAAAGAGTTAAAAATCATGACTTTTTTTTTTTACAATCCGATTTTTATATTTTTTTTACATATTTTACATTATATATTATAGTAAAGTAAATTATTTAACATTTGAAAAAAATTCAAATCGTTTGGTTCAATTTTAAAAAAGTTACTCGATTTAAAAGAGTTTATGAACACTTTTGTCTCTATATATAATTTGTTGTTATATTTGTTAAATAAAAGAGAAAATAAATTCTCGTCATTGTTTGTTTTGCTTGATAATGTGTTTATAGTAGAAATTTATAATAGAATACTTTTATGTTGAATATCATTTTAAATTTTATGTTTATCGCGATAAACAATAAATCTCTTAATAGATATGAATGTTGTTACGATTTTTATTCTTCTTTACGAAAATATATATGAGATTGATCAGTCTTTTTATGAATACTTGGAATTTAAATAAAACAAATTCTTCATCTCTAAAGCGAAAGTTTATTAAAAGTTTCGATGATCAGATATTTTGATATTTTATATTTCAGATATTCATTTTATCATGTATTATAATGTATCAACTCTTTCGATATATTTCTCATATTAACATATTATTTTCAAATGCCTTATCAATTATACAAAATGTGACGAATATTCCTCTATTTTTGTATTATTATACATTTGATATAATTTCTATAAAATACTTTATATAATTTCTATACAGAATAGAATAATACAAGAAACGATAAAATAATTTTATAAATTCTATTTGGAAAAGCAGAGGAAAAAAAATTAATTGATTATTTTACATACACATATGAGATATGCGTATGTAATATGTGTGTATAATATAAATGAGATATTATATAAATGTTCATGTGAGCATAAATGATCACGAAATTTATAACATGCGTAGAAAAAGAAGGAGAAAGTTTTTCGCATGGAAATATTTTTCCATTATCGATCACTGAATCCAAAGCTAAACAAAGAGTTAGGATGCCTAAAGTTACCGCTGCTTTTGAGGAAATACTTAAATGATATTTAAGTATGTACACACATATATGTATACATATTTTAAAATATTCCAACTTAGCAGGAATGCAACATGATCCTAAGCTTAAAGATAACCTATTCCAAATATGATTGATTCAATAGTGACCAGTATCATCTTATGATTAAGAAAATTTAAATAAGTTTTTAATTACTATCAAATCTTTGTGCATTATTGATCATCGACTTAGAAGAATTTCCTTATTTATCACAAGTAAGGAAATATAACTATGATTTTATTGGCTATTATCGTATTCCATTGGGAATCTGTAATTCTTCCTAACTATTGGAAGGTTTCCAAGGACTATTTCCATGAATTTATCAAAAATTAAAAAAAAAATTTAATTTAAATCAGATCTAATTAAAACTTTGTTGCCATACTCTAATCGTCAACGATGTGAAAAATAAATAGATACCTTTGACCGACTCTGACCGATTGAACACCTATTGTGTAAAATCTATTGTGTAAAATCCAAATCTTATATAGACACATGTATTATATTTGTAATATAGTAATATAGCATTTATTGTTAAGAAAATATATCACCGGATATAAGCACTAGCATTCAATACATATGAATCCATTTCAATCGAAAAATCAATTCAACACACATATAACATATACATACATTTAACGAGTTTGAATGTACCATTAACATTATCGCAAACGCCAATAACGGTGAATAAAAAAAACAGTTCTCTTTTTGTTCCTAGAATTTTGAAACGAATGAAAATTTACATGATAGTTTATATTCACATTCAACTTCAAAATGTAAAGAAATTTTAAAAATACAATAAAATGATTATTGTTTGTATGTAAAGTAAACGAATGATCTGCAAGCCATTTTTTTAAAGACTTTTTATCTTCGTAATGAGTAAAATATGATGCTCAATATTAATTTTTCTGGAATTTTTTTTTCATTTTTATCCATTTTTATTCACTTGTTTTTTTTGTCCATTTTTCACATGGAATCACCATGGAATCGAAAAATATATTTTTAATAATTAAGACACAACATTTATTTATAATTTATATTTTTGCTCTGTCAAGTTTTTGTCATCAAACATTTAATTTTATATTTTTAAATGCTGACAATTCGCAAATACACATAATTATACATTTTAATATATATGCTTAGTGAAATATTATTTAAAATCAGAGTTTGTTTACTAATACAAATCAATTAATTACTTTTGCTATTTATACATATTAAATATGATAGCATTTCTTTGCCACAATTATGTTAAAACATTTGAATCTTTTTACTTTTACTGAACCAAATTCAATAACTTATAAAAATATTCAAATATTTAATAAAACAATGTGTTAAAATCTAAATTGAATGACTGAATATTACTCAAATGTGCCTGAACTGATATTATTATAATTACTCGAAGGATTATTTACTGTCGCAGAATTATACAATCATTTACATATTATCAGATTTGAGCAAATAAATGATGGTTTAATACTTTAACTGTTTGTGGCTGATTGACGATTTATTGTAATGGTTCTCTAATGTGAACTATATTATTGCTAAATTCTAATTTAATCTAATCTAATCTAAATTTTATTCTAACTGATCTAATCTAGAAGACTGTCGCGGATCTTGATTTTTCCTTCAATCATTATTTTCTATGAAAATGCAAATTAAGAGAACATGTCATGTTGAAGAGCGAAGGATGGACCTTCGAATCGCAATGCATGGAGGTCAATTGCGATCGTTTTCATTATGGTTTATCGCAAGATACTAAACATACAAGTATAATTTTTGCTATTGTGCTATTATATTTCTGTTTCGAATGAGGATCTGGAAAGCATTAGGAAACTGTACCCGTTCGTAAATTATTGTTAGATTATTGAATATGTTCGAGCTGTTGAAAATAAAATCAAAGCTGTCTGATCACTTCACAAATCTTAGATTTGTCCTTAATACAATGAGAGTAACAAACATTCTCATATGAACATAATTATTCCATATCTATTCCACAAGCAGGCAATAAATCATCTTCAAGCTTCATTCACTTTTAAGAAATTATATAATACTCAACACACGGTGATTTATCCAAGACAAAATAATAGATGGTAAATAATTATTAAAAGAAGCTATTTTGATGATTTTGATATTGTCAAGGACATTCTTCCGAGTAGCATTAAAAGATTTTAGCTTTTTCATTTGTTATTCATTAAAAAATTATTAATTATTAAAAATCGAACATTTCCCACATGAATTTTAAATAACATTTATACATTATAGCGTTTTTATATATTAATATTTTTATATATTAAGAAAAAGAAAAATGTTCATATTGATATTTATATTCTTTCTAATCTTAATTATATTATTTTTAATTTAAACTATAAATCTAGATATTATCATATCGATGGTTAGAAAAGATGCAACATTACAAAAGATTGAAATAATTGAAAATTCATCCATTGCATCAAATTATTCACACTAACTGACACCCTGGAAGAAAAGTTCGATTCTTCTTAAATTTGAAAAATAAATATCAACAAACTCTCCAAGTTAATTAAAGATTCAAAGTCTTAAGAGATTTAGTAATATTATATTTAGTACTTTCATACATTATGAAATTTGGAAATCGGGATATAATTTATGACTTTTAAAGATGATTGTCGACATCGTATAATGAAAGTTAATCTTGAAAAATAAAAGCTGTTATATGAACATCTTTTGAAATTTTTAGAGAAGAGAATCTATTGTGCTCTTACGGCATTTTTTTAAAGGATTTACAGATCAATAAAATTTGAAAGGACTTACAGATCCGGCAAATCAGATCAATAAAAAATCAATCATTATACAAAATATTAAACTTATTCAAAATTTCTCATCGCACAAACCAATGCTGTAAAAACCACTCATTTTCAACAATCCCATCATGTTATGTTTCATTTATAAAAGGTACCATCCGAAATTATGTAAAAATCAAGTCAATGAGTGAATCATCGAGTTATATTGATTTGTTTATTTCAGAGAGAGACATTTTTTAATATCATTGATTAGAACAACACTGATTTGTATATAAGGAAATTTTCTTAGTGCCGGATACTTAATTTTTAGTTTCTTAAATAGATAGATAGAAAGAAAGAATAAAAAAAAAAGAATATTTTATTTTTTCTATTTTATTTATTAGTTAATAATATTGAACATCAAAATAAAATATTCTTTTTTATATATATGATATATAATATTATATATCATAATAATTATTTTATATTAATATAAAACTTGAAGTTTTAATTTTGAAAAGTAGTACTAATACTGGGCTATTTTTTTTTATATTCTTTAATTTTTTTTATTTTTCCTCATTCATTAATATATAAATAATTAAAATGAGATTTTTATTTTTTTTAGCATCGGTTAACGAAAATGTTAAAGATAAATTTAAAACTTGTGAAACGGTCAGGCAGCCTGGATTTTATTTTCAACAGTTCGAATATTTTCAATAATTTAACAATAATTTATGAGTGGGTACAATTCCCTAACACTTTCTAGATCAATTTAAACAGAGATATAGCAGCAATGGTCATTTCACAATTCACACTTGCACGCCTTGCGACGGATCACTGACGGAAATAAGTGCAAAGGTCTTGACCTCCATGTGCGACGCAACCCCAATTTTTCGAAACCGAACCATTTTTCAACGCGACTATTGGTCTCTCTAATCTTCTTTTAGCATTTTCATGAAAAGTAATGATTGGAGAAAAAATCAGAAGTCATGATAATTTTCTACATCAGATCAGTTAGAATAGAAGTAGAATATAGCAGTTCGCATCAAAGTATAGTTAGAATCATTACAGTCGTTAATTAACCACAAATAATTAAAGTAAACCATCATTCGTTCACTCAAAGCTCATAACATAAATGATAATACAATAGTAGGTAGTTTTTCGGATAATAGTATCAATTCAAACATTACATTTGTGCAATATCAATCAATAATTCAAAATCGTTCAGTTTAGACTTTAACAAAAGACAATTTTAAAATATTTTTATAAATACTGAAATTAGTAGATGATTATTCATCTATTTTTTTAGAGAAATTAAAAATATTATAGAAATGCTGATTTATTATTTTTTCTAATAGAATAAACTAAATATTAAAAAGTTTTCTATAACAAAAATAGCAAGATATTTCAATAGTATCATGAACTTTAAATGTGATCAATTTAAATATTAATAAATAAAAATATATAAAATTGAAGTTTGTATTATCTGGTAACAAAGAAAAACATTTTACTCAGTTTCCTTTTTTCAAGAGAAAGCAAATTTATTATAAAAGAAGATTTTGTGAAAACTAATAGTTGTACACAAAATATAAAAATTAATAGATATAATAGACTACAATTCATAGAATGTATTTTTCGATAAGCGCAATTAATTGATTTTTTTAACTATGTATATACAATCATAATATATTAAAAAAGGATTAAAAATATAATGAATAAAAATATACTAAAAAAGGTTTATTTTATCTGTTCTATAACTTATGCAAATAATATCTTGATAGCATTATCAGAAATATAGTTAATATATAAAAAAATATCATATTTGCATAAGAAAGAATAAAATCTTTGATCAAACTCATTTTGAATCAAAACGTCTTAATCAGAATACCTGGTCAATAATCAATAATCAATTTGCAATCGTCAATAATCATATCCAGTGGTTCCAATCAAAAGAGAACAAAGAATATTTGTTACTGATTTATTATAACAAATTATAATTTATTACATATACGATATATTTGTTATTGTTTTATAATAACGATTTGCCAAAATTAACAACAATAAATTGTTGAACGTTATTATTGTTCGCGCCCGAAGTAATGTTAACGTAATTCCACTTGCGGATTATATACCAATTAACTGTTAAACGCTGATTATTAAAAAGCAGTGTCTTCCACAAAGTCTCAACAATGCGATCGTGTCCGACGGTCGAAGCACGATCTCTACACAATTAATTGATTATCGTAACCGAGTGTTGGCATACAACGTGATCACCACGAGATTCTTTTTGGAAGTGAAGTTAGAAAAAGTGAAGAAGTAATCGTGTCTTCAATTCCTGGCTAATTGGGAGGGTCATAGTTTTTGGTGGAGCATGCCAATGACCAATAATATCAGAGGCAGTGCCTGCTTCGCAACATAGTCCAAAGATAAAGAAATTCCATGCTTGGACAGTGATTTGGATGACAAAGATCGCATGGCAAACAAACAGTAGAGCGTTTTTCCTAATCTCCCAAACAAAGAGCGGTGTTAGCACGCAAAATCAACTATGTTACTTGAGAATCTAGATCGACCAGATCGTATCAAAATGCATAAAAACAGTACTTCAGAAATATCACTCTTTGTTCAAGTCTTATTAGCAACCTCCGCTGGTTAGAAACAGGAAAAGATCTTAGATAGAGAACTTTCCCGAACAAATATCTATTTACTCTATTATCTATTATCTCGCGAGCAATAAGCGGTCGCGAATAATGAGATACAAACGCAATAATTAATTTCATAATTGAAAAATTAATTAAACAAGTTAATATTCCATTCATTTATATTTCAATGAAACTATAATGAAAATCTATACTTGAAAATCTGTGCCAGAAATATTAAAGAATCATATCGGAATATTTCGATTTTGGGGACATATCCGATTTTTTTGTCAATGATAACTATTATTTATCATGAAGTAATTAATATGAGCCAGACAATTAAATAATTTTCAATAAATAATATAATTTTTTTTTTTGCATAAAATATCTCGAAAATATTTTTGAATGACCTTCTATAAGGGCTCAAAAAACAAGAAAATCTTTTGTACATTTTTCTTCGATTTCGAACATTAATATGTTCTTATAGACGACATCGAAAAGATAATTTTATTCGAAAAATTTCATTTATTCGCATAATCTGACACAATAGATAAATAAAAACTTACTATTAGAAATTAAATATTAAATCATATTTGGTTATTAACAATGCTTTATCTTCATTATTTGTTGCTTTACCAAGTTAATAGATATGAGAAATACGATTTTTCCATATTTTTCGGCACAACTTCTACAAAAACAATATTATATTAAGTTTCAGTATTATAAAGACAGTATTATAGGAAGAGTTAATGCAACTTTTAAATTAACTTAATTAGCCTGAATATTTGGCAATTGCAGTCTAATGAAAGAAAACTATTAAAAGTTTTTTGCTAGTTAATTGCTAGAACAAAGTATCAAAAGTAATATCTTAATAAATCTATTAAAACTACTATTCTAAAAATTTTCGGAATATTATGGAATTTAACAAATCTATTCTTTACACAATAAAAACAATAGTTTCCACTTCATATATCAAAAAAAAAAAATCTTAAATTTCGAAATTGCAAAAATTTATCCTTATCTCTTTGTGATTATATTCGCAAAGATTTTTTTAAAAAATATGAATTATAAAAATCAATTGAGACAAATCGTTATTTATAAATTTCATTATGATAGTAGACGTAGATCAATGTACTATCTATGCATAGTTTTCATTTATTTTTTAACTATAATATTTTTTGAATATTATAATCAAATTAGCAATAAAAATTGGATTATATGGTTATATGCAATGCTAGTGGAAAAGCAACATATGTACGCAACATGCGTTTATTTTTGCTTCATCGACACATCTGATCAAATCAAGATTAATTTAATAACAGCATGATCCAAAGTAATATCAATAAAATCATAATCATTCTTCAGTTAAAAAATTATGTGAAGCATTATTATTAATATATTTATGATCATCCAATAAGTGTTGCAAATTTTATTTAGCCGATTTCATGTATTGAACTTGTTGTTTTTCATTAGCTGAAAATTCTAACAGAGAAGACATTTGTCATCAATCGAGAAATTCAAATTGAAACAAGAAATATAGTTCAAACAATCCAATTAATTTTATCTTTCAATTATTAAAAAAATTTCTGTAATCATTCATTTAATAGATAATCTCAAGTGAAAGATCATTGCAGAAAGACAAGATTTCAGATAATAAAATAATATTTATTAATATTAATTAATATTAATAATGTTAGTAATAATTGTATTAAATCTTAAGTTTATAAAAAAATAAATAGATTTTATATTGAAAGAATTAATTACAGAAATTAATTCTATGTTCATTGAACATTTTTTGCTTCCCTTAATGAGTATATGATCTCAGGTGTTAGATTTTTGTTTTTTTAATATATATTTTATATAGATTATAAGCTTTAATCCTAATCTATTTCAATTAGATTATATTATTAGATTAGACAAATTAGATTTATAACAATTTAAAAAAAAGGCTCATATGTAAATAAAGTAAAAACATAAGTATACAAAACTAGACGAATACTACTGATATTATTATATTCTATACTAAATAATAAGATAAAATAAAAAATTAAAATTATTAATTGACTATTTCATATAAAATCAAATATTTTATTTCAAATTTTATATGTATATTATATGTACATTTATATAATAGATAATATATAATAGAGATAGATTTTATCATGTATACAATTTTGCACGATAATAATTTTTTATCTAATAGATTTTATCTAGTATATATATAATTAATATAATTGTTATTTTGTCAATTTTTTTTGTTTTTTACTATTTGTAATAGTCTTTTTGGTATATTCGAATTTTCTTAATATTTGGTATAATCTCATTTTTACAATTGACCTTTTTACAATTGATAATATATAATTTTTATTATACAAATCAATTTTTTACTCATTTGATACTTATTGATTGTATGTTTTTGATCTTTATTGAAATCATTTTTTTTCATAATCATTAGATTGTATTGGTTTTCTTATAGAATATTTAGATATTATTGTCATTAATATTGATTTGATATTAATTCTTTACATATAAATAAAAAAATTATTAAAATTAATAAATTAATAATTTATTAAAAAATCTATTTTCTTATATAAAATCTTTGGTACATAATCGATTCAGTTCTAAATTTTTTTGTTTAATTTTAGATAAACTATTTATTTTTCTCCTATAAATTAAATCCAGAATCGTCCATTTGATTTGAAACAATTTATTTTAGTCTCATCAGACTATATAAATATAGTGATGAATTTTAGATTTTTCAAAGAAAACTTTTTCTACAAAGTTTCATGCTGTTACTCTTATTATAAAGATAATTATTATCGTGCAAATAATAAATGATTTGAATAATATTTATTTTTGTCTTGAATATAATTTTCTTTATTCAGTATTAAAATTTTTTTTATACTGAATATATGTTCATCGAAAATCAATTGATTAATTGTTATGTTATATAATTTTTTAGCTATATTTGATGTTTCTATTTTAATTAAATGTTTTCGAAAAAAATTCAAAATAAACAATATATGATATACTTAGACAATATAAAAAAATTAAATAATAATTTTTTTTAATAAATACAGCTTTGTTGTGTTGGTGATAGAATACAATAGAATAATTCATATTAATCAACTATCAGATGACTACAAAACAAAAATTATTAAAGTTAAAATCGAAATTTATTTATAATAAGATAATAATAGAATAATAGTAGAAAACAATCAATAGATCTACATCTTGTAACAATCCGTGACATTAATAATTATTTGCTAAGAGAAACATCATGGATTTCATCGATTAAGAATACTGCAATTGCAAAGTTTATGTTTTATATTCTAGAATCAATCGAGAACACATGAATGATCACACATTATGTATCTCTAATCACAACATCACAAAAAATAATTATCTAAATTTGAAAGTTGAAAATCATCACTAAAATTATATATTGACAGATATTGACTTCAAATATAAGTTAACAAAAAGATGAATTCAACGGTTTAATAACTTAATAATCGAATGAATTTTTGCAATAAGAATTTGTATTAGTCTTATGTCCAATTAGCGATCTATATATCTTGACTTGATCTTTTCTATAGAAGATTGTTTGATAGATACTAAGAATTATATCATATATTACGAATTTACACCATTTTATTATTTTTGAGAAATCTATTCTTTAATACATTGACTATCATATTGGTCACTTTGATCGAAGATTGTTTCCTCGATGATAATTATCGAAATGTTGAAAATGTTGAAAATGTTTAAAATTAAAATAAAATGATCATAATTATGATCAACTTCAAATTTTAAACATCATAATTAATTAGACAATATTATGAAATAAAAAATACATTGTTTAATAATAAAAGAATTTAATTAAAACATTATATATTTCATTACAAAAGTTAAATACGATATATTATATACGATATATTATATTATATTATACGATATATTAAAACATTTTAAGCATAAATAAGATGAATCATCACAATCTTCGCAATACGTAATTTTTTGTTCGATTCTATTATTTTTCAAATAATTTGCTATATTTTTTTAATAATATAATAATATAGTTTGCAAAATTTTTGCACTATAATGCTGGTTTTTCAATTTTTTGCATTTTATGAAATAATTTTCTTCAAATAGTTATATTTGCTATTGCTTTCACATTTTTATCATTTTACACATTTTTTATACTATGAGATATATTGCAAATACTATTTTAAAATCATATTTTTATTCTTTTTTTTATTATCTATTTATATAACAATAGTGCATTTGCAATTAATGTGTTCAAGAACAATTTGAAAGTTATATATCATTTTTCAAATAATATAGAATATATAATTATTTAAAAATTACAGAATATTTTCCTACTTTTAATCAATAATTACTATTGATTATATACGTGTAATTTTTTTTTTTTTTTGCATATAGTCATTATTTCCGCCGAATATTTTGTAGAAAGCATTAAAATATTTTTTTTTCTATTTAAGAAAAACTATATATATATTTAAGATAAACTATAATATTTTTCTTATTTTGCATAGCAATCAGTTCGCCTTGTTCTAATTATTTTCATTTAATTTCTTCAGGTATTCCTTTAATGTTAATAATTTTGATTTTTTTATATAATTCCAGATAAATATTAAAAGCAATTAATTATTCGGTTAAATTAAAACTGTAATACCAGTTATCTATATAAATTGTACGATTTTTATGGAGTATATCATTATACATGCATTACACATGATTTTAATTTTGTATTTAATTTTTTCTAAAAAATATTTAAAATTTGTATATATGCCCTAGTATATAATTAAAATATAATATAATTAAATATTTAAATATATTTAAATATAATATAATTAATAATTCTGTATCTATGTTTCTTTTTAAAAATTATGCACTCTCGAAAATGATACTAAGAAATCATTAATACGTGTATCTTTATATTAATACGTATATCTAGTTCATAATATCTATGAAAATTTTAATTTAGTACATCCATAATTTTATTTATCTTACACAGTCTATAATTTTTATTTGTTATTTGATTATTATTAAAATAGAAATCATAAAAGCAATTCAATAGTTTCTACATATAACTGTTTTTGGAAATGATTGACAGTTCGTGTTATCTTTGCATTAATATGAACCAATTTTAGATAACTTCACATTCATATTAGAAAATCAAAAAAAACCAATTTCATTTTATTTTTATTGGTTGTTATTATATTTATTTAATTGAACGAGTTTTTATTTAATTTATAATTTTATAATTTTATAATTTTCTACAGTATATGCGTTTGTTTCATCAACGATCATTTGAAAAATCTCTTCCGTAATGAATAAAAAAAAGGTAAAAATCTTGCACTTAATTATTCTCAACCTATATAACGATTTTAGATTTCAAATGGAATTACACTTGCAGTGCAATTTATATGATATGCGTTATTGTTTATTATTACTATTTTTATTTTTACCTATATCGGTTTTATTCTCGATATCGATATTAGATTTTATTCGGCGATATGACTTATCGTGACTGATATATGGAATATTTCGTCTCCTGAAAGATATTCCTCGGATAAAATAATTCGTTTGCATAATCGTTGCACAAATGAATCATTTGAATTCTTATTTAAAAAAATATACATCATTTGTTTCTTTGAGGAATAATTTATGAACATTATTATAAACGCGCTTCATAAAAAAATTATGATAAATATTTATCATAAGATAGAAAAAAAAAAATATATAGAGAAATATGTAGAGAAAGTAGAAATATGTACATATTTTATTATTATAGAAATGAACAAATACTGTTTATTAATATCTTCCGCAATATTTTTTCATTTCTCATACTTGTTGATCTTTCATTCTTTTCTTGATATATAATGCAAAAAAATATAAAAATAGAATAGAAATTAAAAGTATGAATAGTTTTCTTTTTTGGAATAAAGTCACAAGAGAGTTCAAAAATACACAAAATTTAACTAATAATAAAAAGATATATAATATTTCTATATAATATCTCTATATAATAAGAATAAATAAAAAGAAACACAAGACAGAATTCAAGTAAAACACAAGCAGAATTCAAATAGTATACAAAATAAAAATATAGTCACTTTTTCTGTTAAAATCTAAAGTGAAGGATTTTGAATATTGTACAAATGTGGTGTCTGAATTAATGTTATTATCCAAAGGATCACTTATTTGTCGTACGACTGCATAATAGTTTATATTATGAGCTTTGACTAAACAAATGATGATTTATCTTAACTGTTTACAGTTAGTTGTAATGATTGTAAGTTTAATGTAAATTGTATCTATCTAATCTGTATTTTATTTCTAATTGATTTGATCTACTGTCATGGGTCTTGATTTTTCTTCCAATCATTACCTTTCGTGAAAATGCGCGCTAAGAGAGGATTAGAGGGACCAATAGTTGCGTTGAAAAGCAGTTTCAAAGGATGAGCCCTTGTGGGGTCGCGGAGTCAGGATCTTTACGCTCGCTTCCACGATGATCTGTCGCAAGTGGTTTGTAAAATTTGCTGCTATGTCTCTATTTAAATTGAAAATATGGAAAGCGTTAGGGAACTATACCTGCTATAAATTATTATTAAACTATTGAAAATAAAATCCAGGCTGTTTAACAATTTCAGGATTCTTGGGTTTATCCTTAACAAACTTCTCAATCACCAATTGTCAGAGCACAATTAGCAAATTGTAACATAACGCATTCAATGATAATCACAATTACATCACATATATTACAGTTCGATTTTTGTGTGTCAATCTCAATCAAATATAATACAAAGATGTTAACAAATATTATAAATATATAATCATTATCCTGCAATAATAGAATAAAAAACTAAACTATTGAGGAAAATTAAAATATTGTTGTTATTTTACATTTTTTATTTTACATAATTTTTTAATCTAATAAATTTTAAATCCAATAGATTTTAAATCTAATAAATTTCTTTACATCTTTGAATGAATTGATCTTATTATTAAATGATAACGAAATAGCTTTTTTAAGCTTGTCAATTTCTTCCTTATCTATTATATTTTGATAAAAGCGAATAGTGATAATAATTGTATAGTAATTGTATATCCTTTATTAGATTATAGTTCTCATATATTTAAGATTATTTCGTTTTTATTTTGTAGATTGTGAATTGCTGTTATTACATTGAGAAAGTCATTAAAGATAGTATACTTTCTGATTTACTGATTATTGATTAGTTCAAATGCTTTAAAAATTACTATTAACTCTATACTAAATATATTTGACATATAATGTATATTAATTTGGATTTTTTCATTTTAATGATAATTACTGCTATTTTGTTTTGATATATCTATAAATATATAAGGAAAATATATAAAAATATCGTTGAACTGATTGAATTTAAGAATTTAATTCCGATTTTTATTGAATTTATTCTAGTTTTGAATAAATTCATTTTTTTTTTTACACATGGATTGATACATAATGTTTTAACAGTTTATGCTGGAAAACTAATTTACATATACATATGATACATATGAAAAATTAATTTGTAACATTAAAATATTATTGTTGTTAATATCTGCGTATTCTTTAGTGAATTAATTTTGAGAATTCATTTTGTTGATTTATTAACAATTATTATTAACAAAAAAATTGGTTTTGTACGCAGGATTGTTAGGCGTTGAAATTATAGAAATTGCATATTTTAATATATAATATCTTAAATAATATTTTTCTAGAAATATTTCATCGATTGTATATAATAAATTATTAATTGAACTAATTTAAAAAGCATTGTGGTGATTCTTAAAGTAGAATTTTTGATGGATTCTAACTGTTTAATAATATTAAGTTTTGTTGAATGTACCATTCAATCATAGTCTAGTACTGGTCTTATTAATGCTTCATATGTTAACATCATTATAATCATACTATACTGTGCAAATGATCGAATTTAAAATTTAATTTAAAATTATACATTCATTGTTATTTCTTTTGTTTATTTAACTATATATAACATTTAACTATATATAAATTCTTATATTATCTAATTTTTCAATTTTTGTTTTACTTTTTGCTTTTATTTTATTGAGAAAATCTTTTAATTTGTTTATATATATATTATATATGTGATCGTGACAAATATATATCTTTTTATAAAATTCTTTGCTTGGAATCTTAGCTCTAAATTCAATTAAAATCCGAATAGCTATAATATATTTCTGAATACAATATGTGTTTAGTTTCGCCGCAAACAATTGAAACATAATTTAATAAAATCTGTCATGGCATAAACGATGTCTTATCGAAGGTTATTATATAAAAAAAAGATATATATAAAAAACTTTATAATAAAACACTTTATAATAAAAAAATGCATATAGATATAACGAAATCTAAATGTAATAAAAATTTTTAAGAATCATAAAGAACAGATTAAAGGTTAAGATCAATTAAATATCAGAAAAAGTGAATAAATCTTATAATATTCAATATATATATATAATATTGTTTTATTCTATTTCTTAATTTTGTCCCTAAATATGTTAATATGTTCAATGAAAAAGTTACTGAAATAAAAAAATAAAAATATAAGTAAAGATTTTATTAATAAAGAGCAAAATTCTGAATTTGAACGAACAAATTGAAAATGAGAATTATTTGTTTAATACTTAATATACTTAATATTTCAGATATTGACGATGAAGAAAAAATATTTTAATGTTCATAAAGAACAAAAATGCTAAATATTTTTATTAGATTTCGAAAGTGAGAGTGACTAAAATGAGCAAAACATTAAAATGATTCTTGATAACGGTAAATAAAAGAAATTCGACATTCAGAAGACGATTTTATCATCGTAATTTTAAAAAAATATTAACGATATACATTAAACAAAATATTATGATAAAACCCGAACAATATTTTCTTTGATAATTGATAATCATATTATTAAGTATATAAAAAAATGTACAGAAATAGAAACATTGTGAATTCTAGGAACTAAATTATTTTGCCTATATCAAAATATATGCCGTTATATATTTATTTATAATTATATTACTGCAATTTTATATACAATGTATATTGAATAAAAAATTTATTTATTTCATATCTATGAATTTCGAAATAAGGATTTGCATTTTTTTTTAAAACTACAGAAAGAAATAATTTCATAGAAATATTAAAATTTCTTTGATTTGATGAAAAAAGGTAACAAAGTCGAAAAACCGATAAATTTGCTCTAATTTCAGAATAGATTCATCAAGAAATAAATCAGTCATAGTCAAAATAGTTACTAAAATAGCGATTTGATGAATATTGATGAATAACTACAAAAATATAGATTCACACAATACATACTAAATAAAGCTCATAAATTTGAATCAAATTTTGACTAGCGGAAATGAAAATAAATATATTATAAATAAATCTTCATATTTGGAAAAAAAAAACATACAAGACCGTTGTCAATATTATTCAATGAATTTATTATTCATTTATTATATAAAAAATATTACGACAAGAATTTTTTCAAATGTATCATTAATGATTTCTAAAAAAAAAAAAAGAAAAAATAACATTATTATAACAAACAAGAACTAAGAAAATTTATAAAAACAAAAAAATAATATGGCATGTTTTTTGCTAATTTACGATAATAGTTACAAATAAAATGATTGTACTGTAACAATTTACAAAATTATAATTAAGAAAAAAAGTTATAATAAATTCCAAACATAAATATATAAAAATTGAAAATAATATAAAGCGAATACCTGAAACAGTAACGTAATAAAATAGTACAAATTCGTCGTCGATATAATTAATTAATAAAATATAAGTAATTAATAGAAATTAGCGTAAAATCAAAATCTTACAAATAGCCTATCCAAATTTTCATTAATATTTTTAATTTAACCAGTTTTATTCTTTATAGGAAATAAAGGAAATAATAAATTCTTTATAGGAAATAAAATTAAACAAAATATATCAAGA
The DNA here is from genome assembly GCF_048593485.1 of Apis florea. Lineage (NCBI taxonomy): Eukaryota > Metazoa > Arthropoda > Insecta > Hymenoptera > Apidae > Apis > Apis florea. The sequence goes on along the minus strand of NW_028256783.1, from coordinate 570,904 downwards.
TATTTTTATTTCAAGCAGAAAAGTTTGCTAAACTATCAAGAATTTCATGGAAAAAAAAACATACAAAGAACATCAAATGATCCATATTATATTTCACATTCACGAAAAACATGGTAAAAAAGATTTTGCAAAGATAATAAAATAACTAAATCTTATATGATTTGTAAGAAATATCTACGAAAAATATATAAAAAAAAACTCTTGCAAAAAATGCATTAATAAAACATTTTTAATTTATTTTTAAATAAAATAAACTATATCTCTATCATTTCCTGTTTATGTTAAATATTAAAAAGAAAAATATATAATTATTTTATTATTGTTAAAAAAATTATTATTAATTTATTATTATTTATTACTTATTTAAAAATTATATTGTGCAATATTTCTTATAATAAAATTATAATAAAATTATATAAAATTTTTACATAATATTTCTTATAATAAAATTGACAATCATCTGCATTTTTTTTATAAAAACATAATGTTTACTTCGCAATTAGTGAAAGTTTTTTTTTTCTAGTAATTTTCCTCCTAAATATGATACTCTCAACTTTTATAAGAAAAAATTTGAATATTATTTTTTGCTTTGCAGATAAGCAGGTTATCTGTAGTATCTTAGAAAAGTTTATTTTATCATATTCATGTTCTTGTCTTTATATATTATGATGAAATTATTAAAAAGTTAATTATAGTTTCATATATAGTTTCATATATTCATAAAAATGTAGAACAATTTTGATAGATTCTAGATATCAAAACGATAAAAAAAGTTATATACTTACATCTGACAAAACTTAATTAAGTGGAGTCCATTAATAAAAATAAATACACTGATATTTATACACAAATAAGTATTTCAAATGAATTTCAGTGTAATATTATATAACTCCTTATTTAACAAAACCTTATCTCGAATAAGTTACAAAATATTAATATATATATCGCTTTATTTAATGGTTATTATGGTACAAACATTTTATTTAAATCCATAACTGAATCATTGAATTCAACTACTTACTTACTGAAGCTCATAGGAGCAAATCAAATATTTCCATAAGATTTCAGATTAAAAAGGTTGAATATGTTTTTCTATACATAAATTTTCTTATTCTTATATGTATAAGGAAATCATTAATAATATTTGAGTCAATTTGAATTTCAAAGATCAATGCATCAGTTAAAAAATTTTGTCTCTATTTCATTTGAATTCAATGTTTTTTATCCCGATATGAGATTAATAAATAGAAAAATAGTCAAAATTTAAAATCTATATTTTTAACATTTGATACTAATACTGCGTTTTATACTTACTAAAAAATCATATAAACATTTTTCATGTTATTATTACATATTTTGATAGCGATATTTCTTTTTATTTAATTATTCACATTAATTTCTTTGAATAAAATTATTTTAATTATTATTTATTATCATACAACTTTTATATGAAGATTATTTAATTACAATTTTATTTTAAACGAGTTCAAATATGTATAATTTCAATAAACTTGAATTGAACTTGATTCCGTATAGTTTCCAGCACGACAATGTGTTTACTAAAATATTGTTGTTAATAATTAATGTTAATGTTAATTAAATGTGAATTAAATATTAATTGCAGAAAAAGAAAGACTATATATAAAAAACAAATAAGAATAATCCGAAAGAAAAGTTAATCTTTTCTGTTGGTAAAATAGCATTACTTTATCTTGATCTTGATTCTTATTTTATCTTGGTCTGATTCATTGATATTCGCTTCGTATATTAAAAATAAAAGTATAAAAAAAGAAATTAGAATTAGTAATATTTATTCGAGGCATGCATAAAAAAAGCATGCATAAAACGCATTTTTTATGAGTATATATGATAGATCAACTTTATTATTATTTCTCTCTACATGAGAATAAAAAATATTAAGTAAAGTAAAATAAAGATAAAAATTTGTCAATAATTTGATTAGCTCATGTTTAATAATCTAAAATTTAAATTGATTTAAGTATTTGATTAATATTTCAGACTTTTTGTAGATGTAAAAATAATTAAAAAAACAATTGTGCATATAAAAATATAATCAATTTTTTTAATTCGAAATCTTATAGAAATATATTTTGATTTGTTTTTAAAGATTTTATTACAAGTATGACATTTCAAATTTGTATAATTAAAAGTGATAATTTTTTTTTAACAATATAAGAATATTGTATAGTTATTACATATATTATACAATATTTATACATATTATATATTAATTATATTATACTAAAATTTAGAAATATTCATTTGTGTATAAAAGAATATCAATGTATTTACTTTCATTGAGGCTCTGTTATACAAGCAGCCTGTAAGCAGTTGCAATACAGTACTATTGAGCATTCAACTGAGTGTTTTTGTTCTTTCACTGTCTTACTCTAATACAAACTTATAAATATTTATAAATATTTATAACTATAATATTCATAACTATTATAAATATTTATAACTTGTTAATTAAGCCTTATCAAGATATATGTATATGTATTTTTTTCATTGTTTTAATAAATTCATCCAAAAATGTTCCATATTTTTATGATCACTCTGTATATATTATATACAAATTTTGCATTATTTGTAACAATTATTAATAGTTATTAAAAATAAATATTTATTATGAATTCTATTATACTAGATTTGAAAAGGACTCCTTTGCTCTAATTTACATTTTTCCTTTTTTATATATTTTTTTTTTTACATAAGAAATTCCTTTTTTTTATAAGAAATTTTTTATGAAATAGAATGTGTATTGATTTCAAATATGAGCAAGATATTATCATATTATGTTGTGTACTTTTTTCATGCTAGATTTAGTTAATTATGAATGCATTGTTTATATTGGCTTCTAAATTAATCAAGTAATCTGTAATGAATTGATATATTTTAAATTCACTTTGAAGTTTTAAAAAAATCTTTTTTTTTTCTAAAAGCCATCGAAATCATAATTTATTATTTTGTTTAATTATTTTTTTTTATTTTTTATATAAATTAATGCTATTGGCTAATGCTTTCAAGTTCAGTTTTTTAATTGATTTTCAAATTTACTGGAAATCTTTATATTTTTTATATTTTATATTTCAGTAATTAATCTTTATATATTTTAATTACTTATACAATTAATTTTAATTAAAATAATTTTTAATTATGCCAAAAGTTATTAATTTTTTATTGTTAAAAAATATGTTTGGAATATTCTCTGGAAAATTACTTTTTAATTTGATTCAATATAAACTGGAGACTTTGTCTAGAGATAGAAGAATATTATTCAGATTGATTTAATCAAAATCCAAGGTGTCATAATTTTCAACTTTGTATTTTAAAAAATTCACGTCAAAGTTGATGTTGTTTTTTACTAGCAAAGTAATTGAAATTAAAATCTTCCTTGAGAATTGTTTTAATTTATTTCATATTATTATTGTTGTGTTTGTATTATGAATAAAGTGAAGTCAATCCATGTTTGCCTTTTATTGAATTTCAATATTCCTTTTAATTTCTTGAATTCTATTGAATTTTCAAATACTTTTTATAATTCTTAAAAGATTTTTTTTGTAGACTTCTTGATTCATTGTTTCATTATAGAATCTTTAGTCTTCTACACATTTTTAATTTAGTTTTTTTTATTACATCCGATATTGTGTTAATTAGATCATAATCTTCTAATAGTTTTTTAGTTTTTTTTTTAAATCTATTTTAATTAAATGATGTTACAGAATGTAACTATTAAAATTTTCTGGTAGTAGTTCTAATTGATCTGGGCAGTTGTTAAATAATATTTTAGATTTGAATAATTTCTAAGTTTTGATTGTTTAGCAAATAGATGTTATAAACACATATTTTCTTTTTAGGTATGAAAGTAACTGCCACTATTTCCAATTTTGATTTAAGTGTAATTTTTACAGAACTAATATTGTTTCTAATAAAAATAGCAATTTCTATTGCATAAATAGTATTTGTTATTTTAATAAATTTTATATTTGTTTTCTCTTTAAGTTAGTTATATTTTAAATATCTTAAAGATTATATAATTTCTGAAATAATTTTATTTATTAGCATTTGTGCAATCATATTTTATTATTATGATTCCATACATCATCTCATATACATTTTCAGAATCACTATTTTAGATTAAACATCTATTCTCATTCATTTGATGTTTAATCATTCATTATACATAATTTATTTGCACTCAATCTATTAGTTGATGATTATTAATGAAAAATAATATAAAAATTTTTTTAAATAATTTTATAAATAATTTGTATTTTTCCGAAAAACATATGCTTTCAATTGAAATTTAGAGAAATAGAAAAGGAATAGTCTTAGTATATAAAATATATCATGTAAAATATTGGAGATGCAATGACTGTTCTAATATAGCCAATATGAAAATATACAATCCAAATCAAAATAATAACAATATTTATAAATATAAAAATAATAATAATAATAATATTTTTCTTTCTATATATATTAATATATGTTGTTGAATGTTTATTGCATAGCAAGTAATAAAATCTATGAAATCCAATTGAAATCTAATATTTTTTGATTACTAAAATTAAAACGTGAAAAAAATAATCATTATGATCAAATCATTACTGGTATTGTCAACTATCATAGATGGCCAAAGAAAATTATGTACTTAAACTTAGTAATTGAATTTAGTAATTCTGAAGATATTATTTAATTTCTCAACAATTTTTAATTTTTTAATTTTTAATTTTAATTTTTTTAACTTTCATTTCGTATGAAGCATAGTTTCTTCATATACCACTAGTATGTAAACATAATATAAATTGTACTTTTTTTTATATAGATTTCAATATAATCAATATTCGCTATTATTGTTATCCGCATGGACAAAATAATAGTGCACCATGTGCACACTATTATCCATATAAAGAAACATCGCATTGCTATGAAATTTTAATTTGAATAATTGAATATTTTGAAAACTAAAATCAATCATCTGTTGTGTGTGTGAAAGGAAAAAATTGTTAGAAATGAAACTCTTTTTAAATATATTTTAAACTTATTGAGACCAATATAAAAGAGCTAATTGATTAATTGATTTAAATAAGTATTAATATTAATATTTATAACTAAATAGATAATATTTCTTAGACAAATTATAGTAATCAATTTTATTTAACACATTTTGAGTATCACTATATTATATCATTTGGCTAATTGACAATGCGACAATGATCGTAGTGAACTAATTGTATTAATAAAATATATGTAGTTAGCATTCATGTGTTACATCTATATATATAAATAAAATATAATGTATTGTTCCGAAATTTTTTTATTAATATTTTGAAATCTAATAAACGAAGACCTTTCTTCAACTCCTTTAATTGTGAAGTTTTTAATTGTGAAAGAATATTCAAATTTTAAATTTAGAATATCCATTCCAAATTTCATTAGCAACATATGCTTTTCGGAAATATAGCCAATATACATTTGAACGAGCAATGTTTGATGATTTACTCCATAATAGAAAGAAAGTTTTATATGCATAAAACATATATAAATAATTTCATTAAATAATTTTAATGTGAAAAAGAAAATTTTTCTTGTGTAATTCTATTTTACTATTTTAATTCATAAATTTATGTTTTATGGCCTTTTTAGAATTTATTTTTCTATTTTTCATCAATTTGACTTTTTTAATTATGTTTGATTTCAATGTTGTATAGTAGAATTGATATTAGAAAATCGATAATAATAATAATCAATTAATAAAAATAACTAATAAAAAGTTTATTATTAAATATATTAAGTAATTTTGAATTTCAGATTTCATCGTTTAAGCATTTAAATACTAATAATAAAGGAAAAGTATTTAAATATTTCAGCAAAATAAGTGACAAATATATTTTTCTTAAACTGTTAATCTAACAGTCTTGCAAATTCCAAATAGATGGAATCTCTTCTCTTGTAGCTTTGTAATTAAGGCATTTCAAAGAGAGTAGTTTTCATTACATAGTATTTAAATATTTGTTGAAGAATTCATTTTTATACAGAGTAACCTTTTTATATTATTTATATATTTTATATTATTTTATTAGGACTTTTTTATTATCAGGAGATTTAGAGTTTTGCCATGCTTTTCTTAATTTTTTCTTTTTTGTAATTCATAATAAAATCTGAGTATTTGTTTTGAATAAAATAAATTATCATAGAAATTGATTGCTTCAACAATATGTTGTGTTAAATTCTACTACTATTTGTCTATGTTATATTCTGTGTTTAATGAAAAGTGAGTTATAATTTATTAAACTCATTTAAATATTTATTTAAATATTTACGAAAAAGTATGCAATTTATATATTTATTATAGATCTGTTGTATTACCATTATAATTGATGGTGATATGATGGTGAATGATCAAACGAAAAATCAATAAGGTAAGCTTGAATCTAACAAAATGAGATACTTTTAATGAAAAGATATTTTATTTAGATTAATTGGTCAAGTAAATTAATTCATTAATGTTTATGTGCTTTAACTTATTTATTTATATAAAAGTATTCTATCTCTTGGATTTAAAATTCTCAATCCTCAAAAATCATTTTTCGCATTGAAATCATCATCTATTAGAAATCTATTATTCATATTTATAAAGAAAGTATCAAATTTTTGTTTAGAAATTATATATCTACAAGGATAATATATGATGATATCATTAGATTATTAATAAAACTATCATATTTATTAATTATAGGTAATCATGTTTATAAATTGAGAATACATAACGTTTTATATTGAATTTGATTATTTTGGTTATGTTTCCATGTGCCTTACTAATAGATTTTTACATTGTCATATTCTTTAATCTATGATTAATTTTTTTCAATGGATAATTACAATTTAAATTTTTCAATTCATAAAAATTTCTAGTTTATACTTATGTTGTATAATCATAATTATAATCATAATTATAAATTATTAAATATAAAAGATAAAGATAAAACTATAAATGATATATATATTGATTATTTATAAAAAGAGGTTTCCTATTTTTACTAAAAAAATTTTTTCCAATTTTGTGCATATAATAATAAAAGCTATAATTAATGATAATAGTAATTTTTTTAGACTAAAAATAAAATTTTATATAATTATTTTATTAAATATTATAAAGTATTCAATCTGTATCTACAAAATAGTATTTAATCTTTTAGATTATTTATAATTTTTACAAATAAGTATACATGATAATAATTACAATATTATTTTATTTAATATTTTATAAATAAATCCATATTTAATATTCAATTGAAATACTATTTTATATATTTTAATATGGTTTAATATTAGTAATTCATTTAATAGCTTTTTTTAAATTATCATTATTAATTTTTACTTACATGTTTATTTAACTTCTTTCATTTAATTTTATATAATTTTTTTGTTTTTTCATTTCTATTAATTTATATATGCTATAATCTAATTGATAAAAAAGTTAATAATAAAAGTTTAAATTTTTTAATTTTAATATTTACTCAATATAAATATTTTAAATATAAATAGTACAACTTCAAATCTATTCAAAATTTATACATTTATTTTATCACATTTAATATATATATTATATTCTATTTATTATAATTATTTACATATGATTATTAGAAAAATTATATATATTTAAATCAATTTTTTTAAAAAAATATTTTATCTTTCAATTTATCGCAAAAAATATAATAATAGGACTTGCGATTACGTTTCTGACATAAAAAAACAATATTATTTATCAAATTTTGCATCATGGATTGTATCTAAAATAGATTGTATTGTAACATATTTGAACAAATTATTCATCATTATGTTTTCAAAAGACTTATAACTGTGGCGCTGTGATTCGTACGAAATTCTTGTTGAATGTATAAGTTCGTTTATTTAATAGGAACTATTTGTTTAAAGTTATTTTTGTCGAAGTTTTTAAGATTGTTCAAATAATCACTTTTTGTTTCTAAACTGTGAAGATAACAAGTTAATTTATATATTAAATGATTTGATACAAAAAATAAAATGAAAATGCTTATGAAAGTGTCGCAAAGTTCCTTGACAGTTGCTTTCACGAAAAGGTAACTATCTCTATAGTAAAAAAAAGTTCCGCAATGATATAAATGTTTTTCACTTAACCTTGTAAAATGACAATAATACGTTTATTCAATAATTATTCTTATATAAATTAATTTCTTATATAAATTAAATGCAAATAATGATATTTTTTACAGTGCAATACAAAAAAAGACGTTTCCTTTTCTCAAAAAATGTGATTTTTCCTCTCAAAAGGTATCTAATAATAAAATAACAAGAAAATCAATTGTTACACCATTCCCTCCGTTAACCGAACCGATTCCTAATTTACCTAAAGCTATTTATGCTACTGCTAAAGAAGAACATCAAGGTACTAAAGTAACAGTTTTGTCGAATGGATTAAAAGTTGCTTCTGAAAATCGATTTGGTCAATTTTGTACAATAGGTGGTAAGTTCTAAGAACTCATTTCTAACTCTATTCTTAGAAATATTTTTATTTATTTTGTTATACTCTTTATTTATTTATATGTTTTATATTTATTAAAATAATATTTTGCAGTATTGCTTGATTCTGGTCCTCGATATGAAATTGCATATCCTAGTGGTATTTCACATTTTCTGGAAAAATTAGCATTTAGTGTAAGATTTTTAATATATTGATTTAATTATTTTTATAATATATTGAAGAATTATAAACTAGAAGAAGTATTTAAAGCATAAAAAAAAACAATTTATTTTTACAGTCTACTAAAACATATAAAAATAAAGATCAGATAATGCTTGCATTAGAAAAACATGGAGGTATATGTGATTGCCAAGCATCCAGGGATACATTTGTTTATGCAGCATCAGCAGAACGTCATGGATTGGATACTGTCGTACAAATTTTAGGAGATATTGTTTTAAGACCTCAAATTACAGAGGAAGAGGTAAAAAATTTATTATATACTGTAATAAAATATAGGTAAAAATGAAATATTGATATATAGTATAAAATAAATATATGCACATTTTATATTTATTTTATAGACAAGATCCTCTATTAGAAATAATATGATTTGTTCTCATAAATTTATTATTATTATTATATGTAATAATAAATTTTTAGATTTTATAATAGAATTTATAATAAGATTAAATTTAAAAATTTTTGGTTTTCAGTTTTGAATTAAATATTTTTTTACTATTAATTCTTACTGCATAAATAGAGATTATTCATATTCGGACATTTTTGAAAAGATTAAGTTTTTCAGTTTATATATTTGTAATAATATTGAATTCAAACAAATTATTTTAATTTTTAATTTTTATTATTTTAATTTGAAATAAATTTCTTAGATTTTCTCAAAAATTTTTAATCTACTGAAAAATTGTCAGATAATCTTTGAATGATTAATGATCTTTTCTTGAATTAAAATTAAATTTTTTTCATAATAAAAAATTTTTGAGAATTTGTAAAAACTTCCTAAATCTTATTTAAAAATTATTATAATTTTTTAAATAACATAACATAGAAATTAATAAATTTAGATGGCTTTACTGAAAATAAATATTTTATATCTCAACAATTTTTTCACAATTATATAATTAAAAAAATATAAAGAAAAATATATTTCATAAAGCATTTTTTATAAAGAAAATGGAAAATGTAAAAAAAAATTATATAAATTTATAATTTACAAAGGATTTACAATTTATTATATTATATTATTATAATTATTATATTATAATAATTTTTTGTTTTAATTTAATTTTAATTTTAAATATATATTGATTCTTTTTTTAATATTGATATTTGTAATGATATTATGAATTATTAATATTTATAAATTGAAAGAATATTACAATATTACAAACTTATTGTAAATATGATATTAATAATTAATCATGTATTATAAAAAAAGAATTTGTTTGTATTTATTTTATACTAATTACAAAAAATTATTTATGAAAGATATATTTTTTTTTTATCATATTTTTTCATAATCTTTTTATCATATCTTTATATAAAATAAGAAATATTTAAAATATTTAATTTTATAGGATTATTTAAATTTGTAACAATTTTTATATATACTATCATACTATAAAAAATTTTATATTTTTATTTTATATAAAATAAAAAAATATTTATTTTTAATAAAATTATTCAAATTTATAATAATTTTTATGTTATGCTAAAAAAAACTTTTTAAATCAGAACTATTCATCTTTTTGATGGGATAAAAAGATGCAAAATAATATTTATATTTTTTATTTTATTTAAAGATTTTATTAAATTATTGAATTTCTAAATAATTATTGTCATTTATAATAATTCAAAAAACATTTCAATAACTCTGTATATATAAAAAATAATTTATATATAAATTTTGATATAGTTTGTATAATTTTATAATTTTATATTATACATTCTTATTAATATAAAAATTTGTTGTATGCAAATATAATGTAAAAATTTAGATAACTTATATAAATTTTTAGATAAATGCAGCAAGACAAATGATCCACTTTGAATTAGAATCTCTACTTACCAGACCAGAACAAGAACCAATACTTATGGATATGATTCATGCAGTATGTAATTATATATATATATAAATATTTCAGCAAAATTTTAAAAATATACATCTTTTACTTTATATAGGCTGCATATAGAAGCAATACTCTTGGATTTCCAAAAATTTGTCCAAAAGAAAATATTGATCTTATAGATAGAAAAATATTATTTGATTATTTAAAACGCCATTATTTACCACATAGAATGGTAGTAGCTGGAGTTGGTATAGAACATGAGGATCTTGTTTCAGCAGTTCAAAAGTAATTATATAAATAAAACTGTTAAGTATTCATTACTATATATAATTAACAAAATATTATTAAATTGATTTAATTTTAAGCTTATAAATTATAATTTCCATACTTTATACAATTTAAATTATAATATTTCAATTTTAAATATATTTTTTGAATTTTATAATAATTATTATAGATATTTCGTCAATGAAAAATCAGTTTGGGAAGAAGAAAGAATAGAAGAAAATTCAATATCTGTAAGAAAATCTTTAAATAGAGTTGATGCTTCAATTGCTCAATATACAGGAGGTTACATACTAGTAATTATTGCTTTAAATTAATAAATACAATACAAAGAATAATATTTAATATTATTATATAACAACTTTAAATTCTACATTTATATAGGAAGAATGTAATGTACCTGTATATGCAGGGCCTAGTGGTTTACCAGAATTATCACATGTAGTAATAGGTTTAGAAGGTTGTTCTCATCAAGATTCAGATTTTGTAGCAATGTGTGTTTTAAATATGATGATGGGTGGTGGTAATAGCTTCAGTGCTGGAGGTCCAGGAAAGGGAATGTATACTCGGTTATACACAAATGTACTTAACCGGTAAAGCTTAAAATGCTATTTAAAAATTGGATGAGAAATAAATATTACTGTAAAGTTATTATTTTACAGATATCATTGGTTATATAGTGCAACTGCATATAATCATGCATATGCTGATTCAGGTCTTTTTTATATTCATGCATCATGTATACCATCTCATGTTAGAGATATGGTAGAAGTAATTGTACACGAGATGGTTACTATGACTAATAATATTGTAGACAGCGAGTTAGCGGTATGGTTATATTTATAAGTATTATTTATATAAGTATAATAACTATATTTTTCTATTTTCTTTTAATCTTATATAATATTTTAATAATAGAGAGCAAAGAAGCAACTACAATCTATGTTACTTATGAATTTAGAACAAAGACCTATTGTATTTGAAGATATCGGAAGACAGGTTTTAGCCACTGGTTCTAGAAAACGGCCAGAATATTTTATACAAGCAATTGGTACGTTTTATATTATATTAAAATTCATATTAATAGTTTTAAATAATTAAAAAATAATCTCTTATGCACATAACACAAAGCATGAACTATATCAAATCAATATAGACATATTCATATTATACATATATTTTAATAAAATTCATTTATTTATTAACAATAACTTATCGACATGTCATTATATTATTTTAGTAATATATAATAGCACCATAAATGTTTTGTCTATTAAGATAAAATGATAATTCTTGTATAGATAACAAAGTATCCATTCATTTTATTACTAAATGTACTAATATATGTAAATATGTATAATTACTTATATAATTAATATGCAATAGTATTTTGAGATAAATATGTTAGTCCGGTATTGTTCATGCATTGTATTGTAATGATCTTTATGTTACTAATCTACTATCTTTTTTTTTAATTACTTAATTCATTATTTCAAAATTGAATACTAATAACTTTATACATTTCTAATAATTTCACATTATATTATATTAAACCATATATATCATATAGAGAAATTAAAAAACAATTTTGTTTTCATTCAGAACACTTTCTTTAAAAAATGAATTCAGCCAATATTCGTGAATTTTAATATAGAGTGATTCTCTCATTAAAATTTAGTATTATAAATACTATATCATAATCATAAATAAATCATAAATACTTTCATTTTTATATACATATGAACAATCTCAATTTTGGCTTTTTGTGTAAATAAAAAGTTACTATATACAGATACTACATAACAGATATCAATTTTGTATATATACTGATGTTATTGTTTATGGCATAGCAAAAAAATTACTGAAGAACTCTGTGTAATTATTTTATAAATGTTATTTATATATTATTTTTTAATCAAAATAGTATAGTCATATTGATTTTTCAATTTTGGCTGAATCTTTTGCCTTATATTTTATTATAATTATTATTATTTAAAAATTTTAAATTAGTTTAAAATTACATTAAAATTATTTTTAATAATTATAATAATTTGACGTCACGTCATTATAATGATGAAAAAATCATTTTATTCGTTCATATTTATTTGTAGATGAGATATCAAAAGATGATATAAAAAATGTAGCACGTCGATTACTTAAATCACCACCTAGTGTAGCTGCTCGAGGAGAAGTGAGAAGTATTCCTTCAATCAGAGATATTCAAGCTGGATTAATTGATGAGCAAGGCAGATTACCTGGTTCCCGTAGTAGATTATCACTCTTTCGTTGATTAAAAAAAGTTATTAATGTAGAGAATACTTTTTTGGCAAAATTATTTGCCATATATAAATTGTTGATTTATCTCGAAATTAAGATTTTATATTCTGAATATCACATGTGATTATAAAAGTGTTCTTTAATTTATTTACAATCTATATTTCAATATATTTATTTTAACCTTCTTTCGTATGTGTTTAATAGACGATTTTTAAATATTTTTTTTTCCGCATTAAATTTATTATGTATATATTGATATAAATACGTTGTGTAAAAATACATGTAATAATATGTACATGTATATGTACATAACGTATAAATACAAATATAAGCAACGAATATTCTTAATCATTACATATTAAATGAAATATTTATCAGATAATCTAATAAAAATATTTTATATCAAATCGATCATTTTTTAATGCAATTTTTGGAATTTTATTGAAATTTAAATGTTATAACTCATACAAAAATAACAAGAGAAAAAAGTTTAATTCATTATTTATATGATTTTGAAATTGTTTAAAAAGTACAAATTCAAAATTGATGATTTTTATAAAAATTTTTTCATAAAAATTACTTTCTTATTAATTATGAAACTTATGAATTTCATTTTTTTATTATAAGTTTTCTTGAATTTATTCGCAAAGTGATGTCTAAAAAAAAAAAATTAAAAATTTAAAAATATCCTACATTCACATCAAAATCGCTATTATGATTGAAAAGGTTAATCAAATTTTTTTTTATTTTTATACTAAACAGTATTATTATCTGAAGAATATACATTAAGTTTTTAATATATTATTAAAATATAAGCATTATATTTGATATTAATACAATCAAATTAATTATATTTTATATTTTAATTAATATATTTTTAGATTATTTTTATTCTAAACTATTATTCCAAAAATTTATATAAGAATTTATTTATACTGCGATATAAAAAATAAATTATATTTTTTTTTCCATTTTATTTTATCTAATTTAAATTGTTTAATGAATAAGTTTCAATCATTTTTGTGTATCAATTTTATTTTATTTTAATCTTAAGAAACGAACTACTAAAAATATCTCATGAATACATTAATTCTATATAATTAGATATTTTTCATAATTGTTTATGATTTATAAATCTTCTAAACAAAATTAATATTTTGATATTTTTGTTATTTTTATTAAAATGAAAAAATGAATGTTATATGATTAATATCATGAAATAATTTTAATGAATTTTAACAAATTAATTTAAAAATAAAATGTTTAAAACAGAATAGGAATATACTTTTTTAAACTTTTTAGTATTTAAATCGAAAATAAAATTTGCAAAATAAAAAAATATATATTTTTTAATAGTTTTATATTACAAACAATTTTATAAAAATTTATAAATTCATTCAAAAAAGTATTCTCTGAAATAAAAAAAAAAATGAAATTCATATATTCATATGTTAGAGATAAAAATTGTTATAAAATTGTATAAAATTTTTGTAAACCTTAAAAGTTTATATTTTTTAAATAATTTCAAAATGAGACAAATTATCAATTAATTTATAATTTATAATATATTTTTAATATTTAAATTGATTATAAATGATAATATATTTATGATAATATGTATGATTAATATACATACAACACATGGTTTTACATAAAATTTATATTAAAAGTTGCGATTATGTTACTTTTAAATAAATTATTACATAAAAACGTATTATTATATTGTGATTAATATGATAGGAAAAATACAAAATTTCCATTGTACATTTTTATTTCTGAACAATTTCTTCCATGAAATACAATTAAGCTTCCACTTCTTCTAATGTCTTAAGAAAAGAAGCTTTCTTTTGAGCAACACGATTCTTTCTTTCTGATAAAGAAAGTTTGGCGCGATTCCAACGCTTTTTCACAGGTATTTTTTCTTTAATAACCTTTATGTGTTCTGGATTTGCGCGTATAGCTTCATGGGCACTCTTATAAATATTTTCAATCTGTAAATAAAAATAAAAAAAATGATTTTATAAAAAAAGTATTTTATATAAAATAATATAAAATAATATACATACAGTGGATATAAAAAGTATTCATATAATTAATTTCAATAAAAACTCTGTTTATTAACAAAATTTCAACAAATAAGTAATACATTTTATATGTACATATTTTAAAAGTTTTTAGAGTAATTTGTAAAAAAATTATGCTATTTATATTTATTATTAAAATATTAATAAATATTCAAAAAGCAAATATATATATATATATATTGTATATATATGTTATATATATATACAATAAATATTCATATGATTATATTTCATTAAATATACGATATAAATATTGTAACTTGAAAAAAAGTCAAAATATTACAAAAATATTGTAAAAAAATAAGATTATAAAATCATTTATAATTATGAATATTTATTTATTTATTGTAAAAGTTGTTAGAGAAGTTTAAAAAGTTTATTATATATTAATAAATTTAATACTATCATTATATATCATTATATATCAAATCAATCTTTATCAAGTGTATTATAATCTATATATAGTATTATAATAAAATAGCCTGTAAACAATATTATGTAAAAAAAAACTGAACAAACAATTGCAAATGAAAAAATGAAGTTTTGAAATATTATAAATATTTGATAATGCAGTATTTTTAAATTTATTTTTGTCTATATATTTATGAATTATAAAGTTTAATTATATATTTTCTTAAAATTTCAATTTTTTTAGTTTTTATATAAAAATATTACATATTTTTTATATAAATATGAATTTATATTTTATATCCTTGTCTTTTTATAATTTATGATATTTTCAATAAATTTTTGTCTTCTTTATGCTGTAATTACAATATTTATATCGTATATTTAATAAAATATGACTAACATAAATACTTACTATTTATATATAATTATCACTTTCTAAATATTTAATTTAATTTATTATATTTAATTTAATCACTTTCTAATAATTAATTAATATATTTTAATAAAAAATATGAATAACATTTTTTTTTAAATTATTCAAATTATTTTAAAAAATTATAAATAAAAGATTTTAAAAAATTTCTAAATCTAAGTATATCTAATAATATTTTATATATTTTATATATTATATAAAATTTATATAAATTTTATTATATATATTATATATTATATTTTATATATATTTTAAATATAAATAAAATATTATTTGATGTCTTTCATCTTTCTTATTTCGTTGAGAGCAAACCTACAATTTCAATAATATGCTTTCACATTCACTATCTATTATTCTTATTTTTCACCTTCTTTTAATACATTTCTATTTTCATCACTATTTTCCTTCTCTTATCGTCAATTCTATTCTTAATAAATAGAAGTAATTTCGTTATTCAATAACAAAAAATCAAACTCATCTTCACTTGAATTAATTTCATTATCTCTTACAAAACTCAAAAACTTTGAAAATAATATTTCTATTACCATGACTAATGTTGATAATGAAGTTCGATACGCGATCTCGCTCTAATTTGAAATAAAAAAATCTAGCCATTTGACAATATATTATTCTGTACTTTATAAGATTATATGTAAAAAATTTAAAAAACTATTCATGAAACGATATTTTAAAAAAGCCAAACATAAATATTGTCGCTATTTGAATTGCCGCATCAATCCAAGTGTCTGAGAGTCACTATTGGAACACAAAAGATTAATACCATGATAATATCATAATAGATAAATATCGTACCGAAGAAATCAATAAACGAAGTTTTTATTGAAATTAATTATCACATAAATATTTTTTACATTTACCATATATTAAATATAATCATATTATGGTCATATGGTAATATCTATCGCTAATTTTACAAATTATTTCTTGTTTATGTTGTTTATTTTTCCTTCATTCAGTAGATAAAATAAGTAGAATGAATATTTCTATAAGCAATATTTTATACAAGAGATTTGTTTTTCTTGTAAACATGAAATATATGAAAAAAAAATAATACAATTTTGGTAATTATCTAAAAAATTAAAATAAAAAAATTTAGAATCCATGAAAATAAAATATAAAAATATAAAACAATAAAATATAATAAAATAAAAAATTTTTTATTGAAATTTAATCAATACAATAATAAATATTAACTATGAGATTAATATTACTATCATTTTAACCTATCATTATATTTTTGGTTTTTAAAAAAAATATCTTATACTTTCGTTCGATTCAGAAGAATCCAGGAAAGTTTCTATGGTAGTACTAAATGATTTCACAAAATACTTAAACTCAAATGAAGATATTTAAGCCTAAAAATTCGTGAAGTTTTTTTGACTAGTTCATTTGTATATTTTAAATGTCGGTTATTATATTATGATGACTTATTTACATTAACAATTAATATTAAGACATACATATATGTATAGATGAAATTTTATGAATAATAAATAATAATAATGAATAATTTTTTTTACAAATATCTTAAAAAAATTGACATGTATATGTTATATGCACAGGAAAAAATTGTTCAAAATTTTGTCTTTTATATATATTTAAAAATTATGGAAATTGGTGAAATAATCTTTTATATAATCACTGTCATTTTTATTAGTAGCATCATTGATATTTTAAACTCGTGTTAAATCATATTATAAAAGCATTCATTAATTATTTTTAATTATTATATCAAAAATTTTATTTATAAAACCATTTTTACTAATTAATATCTATTTCTATCATATAGATATATATAAATATAAATTTATATTTATATATTTTACACCCAATTTATATTTTTTTTTCTTTATATCTTTTTCAGTTTATATTAATTATTGTTTTGAATTAATTAAAACACAAAATATAATATAATTGTACTAGTTTTCCTTCTTTTATTTTTTTTTATAATTTATTGTTTATAAGAATATTGACTAGTAAATTGATTAGTAAAAACAAATTCTATATAATAAAATATTAATATAATATAAAATAAAAATACGAATAACAGAAAGTAAATAAAATGTAACATAAGTTGATATAATAAATGCTATATCAATGCATTTATTTTTTACAACCAATGCACTTATTATTGTCCAGTTGCGACACTGTAGAAATTATGAAAATCTGCAGTAATTATAAACTGGACGAATTGTATGATATAAATATGAATAATATGTAAAATGACAAGTACTTACACTATCAGCTGTAATACCATTTTTTATATATTGTGAAAATTGTCGCTTGAAAGCTTCATCATCTTCTTCTTCTAATGTTTTCATATAATTTGCAACATGTTGTCCAAAAATATGTTGTCGATGAACATCAGCATTAAAAGATTTGGACTCACTATCATAACCAGGAAACCTCTTGGTACTATATTATAAAAATAAGAATAATTATAAATTATATTTGAAATTATTTTATATTATTTTTATATTTATAAGATATTATCAGAAACACAATTTTTAATCTTTTTATGTCTATGCAAAAAAGTAAATTGTATTGTAGAACACAAATACAAAATCATGTCTTGCTATAACTCAGATGACGCGCATGTGTTATATAATCATCATAATACTGTATATTATATTTCTATTTAATATTTCCTGAAATAATTAATTAACAAATACCTATGTGGAATGTTCAGACCACCGTCAACAGCACCTTTCATAGCGCCAAAAACTCTAGCACCAGTAGTTGTACGCATTAGACCAGTATCTAAATAACATCTGAATGCTCCAGGACCTTCATCATCTAATTCTTCGACATTATATTCATCACCAGTTACTTCAGTTGTTCCAGTATACAAGGTATCTAGACCTAATTTTTTCAATAACTTAAAAAAAAAAAAAATCACTATTTAAAAGATATTATATTTAATTTAAATTATATTTAATATTATACAATTATTATTCAGAATCATATAACAGGGAACAATTAATGTTTCTTCAGTTATGCATCAAAGCGAGCTGAGTATTTCATCATCAAACAAATATTTATAATATATAATAAAATAATGTATTAAGCTGAGAAGTTGATAAAATTGTAAATCTAATTAGTCAATTTTAATAAATTCTATATAATCATAAAAATACATTAAAAATCATATTTATAACATAACATAATAACATATAATATAGCATAATCAATGATCAAATAAAAAAAGTTTTGTCTTTATTATCCTTATTATTATTATTATTATTATTATTATTGTCTATTTTATCCTAAATTTTCAATTCAACTTTTCAGCTATATATATATATATATATATATAATATTATATTTATATATATTATAGTGTATTATCATAAAATAAAACTATAAAAATCTTACTCTTCGTGCTAAAAGAAGACCTGTACAATATGCAGAAGCATAATTTGTAAGACCAACTTTAATACCATATTTTGGAAGTTCATGACTATAAGCTGCACATACAATTCTATCTCCTTCAATTCTTGAATATGCAACCTATATAAAAAAATATTATATATTATATAAAAAAATATTATAACTATATAAAAAAATTATTATTAATAAATAAAAATTTTAAATATTTTATTTATTATATTTACCTGACAAGTAATGTATTTTTTTGATAGACGTACAATTAATCTATATTTAGGAGTATTATATTTATTTTTATCCTGAATAGTTAATCGTTTACGTGCATAATAATCAGTTTTTCCTTCACGTCGCCTTCTGAATTTAACTTGATAACGTTTAAAATATTGTTTATTCTTAACAACTTTTACAAAACCCTAAAAAATAAATACATTATTTTTCATATTACGAACAATTATATATTACACTTCACTTACATATAATTCAGTGATATTGGGACAATTTTCTCATTTCTTTATCAAAGTGAGCTAAAATTTTCATCATTCAAGAGATATTATTTTTATTATTATTACTATTATTTATTAAAAATCATATTTATTTTAATATCTAATAAGATTATTTATAAAATACCATTTTTGATTTTATTATTTTTAATTTTATTATGAGCACATTAAACATAAATATATACATTTCAATTAAATAAAAAAATTATTTTCAATATACTGTAAGACATAAAATTAATCAATTCAAAATAATAAATAAAATATTATTGTATTTTTTATTTCATAATATTAAAATAGTTTATAATATTCATTTATATATGCTGCAATGAATATCATTTTTCAAATCCTACTAAATAACATACATCTAACATATTTATTTATGTTAAATAATTTGTATAAGTAATCAAGAATTTTATTTAATCAATTATACTAATCTTAAGAGAATTTTGCTTACCATTTTATTCGTATAATACAATAAAATCTCTACCGCACAATATCTCTTACTATTCCACGAACGAAAAGGAAGTTATCGCTTATATTCGATGTATCTAGAGAATCGATTTAAATAAATACGAGTGTATTCGATATTTCGATATTGGATACTTTTAGTATCGATATTTACAATTCCGATATTTAAATGGTATTATAAATTTATTTTAAATAATAAGTATTCATTTTCATAAACTTTTATATTTCAATATCAAACATGAATAATTATTCTATTTTAAATTTCGAATTTCAATTCAATACTACAATAATTTTAATATATTTCACATTATTATCTAATAAAAAATAATGGTACTAGAATTTACTAGATAAAGTTATATCTTATTGGACATATTTATATTTATTAAATTAAATTATCAAATTAAATAATCAAATTAAATATTTAATTTTAAAGAAATAATAGGCAAAATTAAAAAAAAAAGAATCGACTATGATAGATAAAAAAAATTATTTAAAAAAAAATAAATTTTATATAATTAATATTATATATTAAAGTCAATTTTAATTATTTTTTAATTACGAAAAAATAATTTAATTATTTTTTGATACTTTATAAAATTCATTTATTACTTAATTTCACATACATGTTTTTTTTTCTTTTTATTTATAAAAAGATATAAAAATTTATATGTTTATTATAATTTTATATATTATATTTTTGTTTGATGAGATGAATAAAATAAATAGAATATATGAATTATGAATTGTTTTTTGAACTCTCGTTTTACAAAGTGTAATCATGGGAATCTTAGATAGATAATATTAATGTATATAGGTTATTAAGTTATAAATGTAAATTATTTTTTGCAATAGTAAGTATATAAGAAAAGTAGATAGAATTGATCTGAAAATAGACAGAATTGTAAAATGGAATTAAGTCTGTTTTAAGAAGAAAGAAATATACAAAACATTCTGAAATTTATAAAATATCTCGGGAAACAATAAAAAAATATGTTAAAAGACATAAAAAGAAAAAAAAAAAATGAAAATATGTTCATATTATGTATTTGTAAGAAAAATAAAATTATTTTTTTTTTATAAATATTTTTTATAATAATTTTATAAATTTCTTATATAAAATTTTATATAATAATTTGTACATATTTTAAATCATTTTGAAAATCATTTTGTAAAAAACTTATTTATGTACACATATGTAGAAAGAAGCTATTATTTAATTTAGGATTAAACTTGTTTTCATTTTTAAGACAAAGAAAATATTTCTGATTAAATGAAGCAAAAATTCATGGTTGCATTTCATTAAAAATGTAGAGAAACATGATTATGCAAAAAAAAAAAAAAAAGAAAATTGAAAGTAATTTTGAAGATTGAGTTAATTGGTTTATATTGATTTAAAGAATTTTTAAAAAGACATTCGTTAATTAAACTTATATAAATCAGAACCAATATTTATTGCAAAAATGATTTTAATAAAATTATTGTGATTATTTTAAGTAACATTTACAATATTAACGAAACAAGAACTTCATATAATTCAAAATTTCATTTTAAAATATTTGTTCAAAAAAAAAACAAAGTAAATTGGATTAGTTGAATGAGATACAAATATTATGATATATATATAATGATATATGATAATGATATATGATATATATAATATTATATGCAATATATAGCAATATTATGAATTCAGCAAGAGGAATATATGCCTCCGTTATTAATTTTCTCATATAAAATAAAGAACGAAGTTTTTTTAAATGAAATATTTCCAAGTTTATAGCTTGTATTCAATTAAAATAAATGGAAAATTATACTTTTCAAAGTTATATTATCAAATCAAAGCTGTATTATTTTATCTCTTTTTCATAAACATCTAAAAATAATGTTAATGAAATAAAATGCAATTATTAGTTGATAGACATTCAATATGTAAAAAATATCTAAAAATTTTGAAACTGTTTCAAACTTGTTTAAGAAAATGAAGTTAGTATGGTCTATATGATTTTTTTCTACATTATATTTATTCTACTCAACCATCAAACATTTTATAAAATTTTTTATTAATTATTCTGTAAAAATAAATAGAGAGTTACTATATAATATGAAAGATATTATTTCAATTGTTCATTTTAAAGATTTTTTTTTCAATTTTTGATTAAGCTTTTATAAAAACATTAATTATAAAAATTATAGAAACTCAATAGTTTTGAAAAATTTAGCCTTTAAACTCTTACATTTCAATAAAGTGAAATTTTTTATTGCTCAAAGCATTAGTTTAAATGAAACTATTAATTAATTTTTGTAAATAAAAGTTTTATTTCAATAATTTTGAAATCTTCAGAATAATTCATTTTGTCTTTAAATTCATAATCTATTATATAAATATTACATCAGTAGTTGAAATATCTGAAATAAAATTATGTTATAATCTATTAAAGTAATTTGAATATTTTATTTCTAGTGATAGAATTTTTTCAAAAAAATACTATTAAGATTATGAATATTTTTTAGAAATATTTATCACAGTGTTAAATAATAAAAATATAATTAAAACCAATTATAATTCGAGATCAATTTTTGAAATTAAAAAGAAGAATATAATAAGAAAATCTATAAATGAAAAATCTACAATAATAATATTTAATGAATATAAAATTTGTTGAACTTATATAAAAAAATAATCTGCAATAAAATTAGAAGATAATAAAAAAGAAAGCTTTGTCAAATTATATAGGCTATATAAAAAGTAAATAAGTAGTAAATAATAGTATAACATGATTTTGTATTTCTGGATCAGTGAAGATCTAGACCTATAATTATATAGTTAATTAATTTATTAATTTATTTAATTAGTTGAATATATTAAATAAATGTTTGAACAAAAATGATCTTGATTTTGATTGAATTTTAAGATTAATTTTTTTATTTATTATTGCATTCTATTCTGTTCGTCAGGATAAAAAGCCTTAAAAAAATCATGAATTGCAATTTTCTTCAAAAAAAATATTAAAGTTATATTATTTTCCAAATTCATTTTATTTATAATTGTTTAATTAATTGCAAGAAAAAAATTTGCATTTATTATGATTATTTAAATATCATTGTATATCCTACATTTTTGCTTTCTTTTTTTTTTCTCTCTTTTTCTTTCTCACTATTTAAACAACAAAAGTTTAAAAGTTATTGAAACATATTGCAATGCATGCAACTTGAATGAAGTTAATGACTCACACTGAGTGAAACATTATCACTTTTAATCTAATTGAATTAAAAAAACAAAATTATTTATTACAATTTATTTTTTTTATCAATTTTATTTATACAATTTATGTTTATTTTATCCTAATATGAAATCTAATCTAAAATCTAAAATCATCTTTTGGATAAAATAATACGAATACTTTGATTATCTTTTATATAATTTTATTTTAAAAGAATAATTTATTTTAAAATAATTTATTTTTTCTACTATATTTTGTGTATTATATTATTAAAAATTTATAGAATCATATATAATAAGTTTATATATAATAAGTCAAATCTTTATTCTTAATATATGTATATTTAGAAAATATATATTATAAATCTAATATATATTATAAATAATTTATTATGCTTCATGTTTTCATATATTTTCACGTGATAATCATTAAAAATTATGATCATAATTTTTGTTGTTCATCAAATGAGATTCATATCGAGATATCAAATTTCATAATGCGATAACTATTTCTTTACGATATATATAAAAGTTTCAAAAATTTACTATCATATCAAAAACATATTAAGAGTGATGACATCTTTAACTATACAGAATGATCTCAACTGACATTGATTGGTCGATTGTTGATTCTTGAGCTTATTTTAAACTTTTATTTAAAATAAAAATATTTTTCACTTTGTGAAAAACACACATTAATAACAAAATCCATAGAGTTGTGATGTCACAACTTAGATTGAACAAACATATCGAACAACATATCGAAATAAGTATATTGAATAATTATTGAACAGATGTTATATATTCTAAAAAATGGTATGCAGATGTTTTTTCGAAAATGAAGTGAATTGAAGCTTTTTTCACAAATCTTCAAGTATCATCCTATCTTCATTAACGAAGGATACTCTGTAAACACAAAAAAGATGACTATGAATATTAACTGTGTCTATTGATTGGCTAAAAAAAAATACTAATTCATGAATCAGTGATTCTTTGAACAAACCAAACCAAGCAAAGCAAGCGAGTTTCAATAAATTAAAGTAATCAGGAAAAAATCAACATCAACTATCAAGCAAAATATAATTTTTCCATATACATATTTCAACAATGAATTTACACTAAAAAATTACAAACATTTCATTCATTCATTTCAGATACAAAAATTAGATACTGCATTATTAATTTGAAACAAAATCAAAATGCTAAAATCGACATGTTATATTATTAATATGTTTTACAACATTTAATTCAAATATAATAACATCTGATATTCATTTTATTATATTATAACAATTTAAGAACAAAAGAAAATTTTTTCACATAAATAACATAGAAGAGAAATAATTATAATTAATAATTATTTGGAAGTGGATTTGAAGAATTTCATAAATTCAAATAGAATTGTTTTGCAAGTTATAAAAAGATGACAAGATAAAAAAAAAATATTTGAAAATATTAAAATTAGTAAAAATAAAAATTTTTAATGTAAGCATAACAATTGAATATGACAATATAGCTAAATTCATTAAATATTAGCAGAAAAATAAAAAATATAATGTATAAAATGTAAAAAATAAAATTAGTCGGTATTATTATTAAATTTAAATATTATTAAAAATATTTAGAAATAAAACAAATTTATATAAATAATCATCAATTTTCTGACGAGAACCTGTCTCATAAAGACCGATTAGACAAAATATCATATCTTTTCAGATTGATTTTATTTAAATATATCATATGTATATGATATATGATATATGATATATATATCAATGCTAAATTGTATTTTTTAAATTAAAAATAAAAATAATTGGCATAAAAACTATTAGTATAGCATTTTTTTCATGAAAATTTTGTTTTACTTTATTTTATGTTATTTTATTTTATTTTATTTTATTGATACATATATAGAATCTTTTTCTATAAAATACGAATATTTTTATTTATTAAATAATTTATATTTATTAAATAAATAATCGTCGAAAGCAAATGTATATAGTTTCATTAAATAAAATCTTTATTGTAGAAAAATATATTAATTTATATAAAATATTATTGCGCTTACTCAAATATTAAGTATGTTTTTAATATTAGTAATAAATAAAATATTTAAAGTTTTGCAATTTAAATGATTATCAATAAATCATATGAATCTAAAGCCAAACTTTTTAAATTCTTTTATAAGTTTAATATAGAAAATCATAACCATAATGTAATATATAAATTTATTATATATTATAAAGAAAAAAAAAATTTATTATATAATATATTTCGAAGAATAAAAAAATATATTTCGAAGAAAATTTTATATCTAAAAATATTAACTTTTCATTTTGGTAAAAATCACATTATAATAGATTCCTATATTAGCAGAAATAGCAAATAATTATAAGTATATTACTATTTCTGCTATTCAAACAAAAATGAACAATTTTCTTTGATTGTTGCAATATTATAGAAAATAGAACAAATTTACTTACCAGAAAATATAAAAAAATAGTATCTTTATATGACAATTTAAAATAATATTTTATATCTAAATAATAAAATAATAAAAATTTAAAATAATACATTATGCCATTAATTTGATATATTATTTTGATCTTTTTAAAAAATATTTTCTTATTCTTTATTATTTGTTATTATGCGATTCGAATCAGTTTTAAAAATAAAATATTCAAAATCCTAATCGTATTAAACAAAATTCCATTTCTATTTCAATTTTATTTTTAGAAAATTTCAAGATTTTCGATACATTCAGAACTTGTCCAACTTTTTTTTAATTTGTCTTGAAAACTAAATTCCTGATTTTCAGCACATCTCTAAAAATTAAAAATTAAAAAAATTGTAGAAAAGAAAACTGCGAAATTTCTAGGAATAATACTAAAAAAATTTAAAAATGACGAAACACAAATGAATAACAAAAAAATAGTAAAAAAACGAATTAATTTTATTAAATATAAGAAAATATATAAAACTATATAAAAACTAATTCAATAATAATAATAATACTATACGAAATATTAATAAGATCAGTGAAAAGATGATTTAGAATTTTATTATATATATAACAATAAAAAAATAAAATAATAAATAACTAAATCATACTATCACATTAAAATATAGAATTATTCTTAACATAATGAATAGAATTGAGAATTGGTAATTAAATAAAAACTAGAATTAAACATGGAAAAATATATAATATAATAAAGAAAAAAACAAAACAATGAATTAGGAGGACTATATAAAAACTAAGAAAAAGAAGGATTATAAAAAGAAATAACTTAATGATGAAAACTACAAAAGAATTTGAAGAAATTATTAATCAAAAAACAAAATTTATGAATTTTGATTAAAAGAAAAAAAAACAGAACAAAAAATAAGGAATTCGAATTAACACATCTTAATATTAATGAGAAAAGAAATAGAATTCCAAGAAAAAGAAGATCATATATTTTAGAATAAGTTTATTAAAAGAAATCAAAAACATATATACATATAAATGGATCCGAAAAAAACAGAACAAGCTAACAAAATAGGAATAATTAAAAATAAAAACAATAAAAGAAGACAAGAATAAAAGTAAAAAAAAAAATAAAACTTCAATATTTAAATAGAAGCAACAGCGATATGAAAAGTTACCAAAATGCAGAAAGAGGAAACAAAAACATATTATGACATATTTATTTTCCAAAAATATTTTAAACAATATATCAAGAAAATTAAAAAATAATATAAAATGAAAAAAAAGAGAAAGAAAAGAAGAAAAAGAAAAATTTGAATAAAGAGAATAATTAAATAAAGAATTAAAAGAAAAAAATCTGAGAAAAAAGAAATGTAATAAATACAGAAATCAATGAGAAAAGAAAAAAGATAAAATAGAGAAAATAAGATTTAGTTGAATTCAGTCTACATCGAAATACAAGAAATAAAAAAGCGAACAAAAAAGCTAAAGGAGGAATTCAAAGTATATTAAATATAAAAATTAAAGTATCATTTACAAATATTATTGAAAAAGACATAAAAAAGTACAACAAACAAAATAAAAAAAATAACAAAAAAAAAGCGAAATAATATTATGATAAAAAACAAAATAATGAAAATAGAACATATATATATATATATATATATATATATATATATACATAATCTAGCTCAAATTCAGTAGAATAAAAAAGAAAACTATTTACAATATTAATAGGATAAACCACTACAATTAGTTGAAATTCAGAAAAAAAAATAAGCTAATCGATATATAAATATGAAATAGAAAGACAAGACATTAATTACATGAAAATATGTATAAAAAACATGAAAGAAAATGAAAAATCTGAAAAAAACATAATATAACCAAGAACGAATATATGTATAAAAAAACGAAAATAACAAAAATTCTGGCATCATTTCTATTGAAGATGAAAAAATAAATTTAAAAAACTGTAAGAAAGGAGAAGAGAAAATAAAAATTAAGAATATGATAATTAAGAATTTAAAAAACTTAAGAAAAAATCCTATTTTTTCAACGACAAAAATTTGAAACAAAAAAAAGGAAAAAGAAAGAAAAATTTTAAGAGAAGATGAAAGAAAAAAAATAAGAACTAAAAAAAAAAGAGAATAGAAATAATCAATATATAATAAATATAAAATACCAAAGGAAATGAAAGATTGTTAAAATTATTAAAATTTAAAAAATATTAAGTTTAATATTCAGTAAGATTGTTAAAATATAATAATAAAAAATATAAGATAAAAAAATTTATACATATATAAACGAGATTAATATTCATATAAAGTTCAGCAAAAGAGAAAAAAAGAGAATTTGAAAAAATATAAAAATATTAAAAAAAAAAAAGATATAAAAATTGTGAAAAATTTATAAAAATTTTAAATTTATAAACATATATATATATATATATAGATATAATGACAAAACTGAAAAAATTATAATTTTAATATTATAAATATGAAAATGTAATATGTATAAGTGAATAAACAGTGAATCATATTCAAACAGAGAATATAATTATTTTGATATTTTTGATACTTTCATATTTTAACGATTTTTAAAAAAATTCAAAAATTTAATGAAATAAATGTATCATATCCATTTTCTGCAAGAAAATATGATAATGGATATAAATGCTTCGTAAATTGTCGAACGCATCTAAATAATTTGTTAGTTTTCGATATTTATAAATTTCGATGTTTAGTCATTTAAGGATTATTTAATTTTAAATTTCTATCGAATCTATCTTGTGCCTCTCTAGCAGCCTATATTAAATTACGTTTGAAACATTTTAAAATTCATTTCCGTGAAAAATGATCATGTTTTTCAAATTCAATTCAAAAAATTTTTGAAATGATAAATTTGACCAAATATTTTGCTTAAGTTATATTTACATTTTTTAATATTTAAAATATAAATAGGTATATATGGATAAAAAAATTAAAATAAATGTTTAAAAAATATGCGAACGATGTAAAAATGCATGGATATAATTGAATAAAATTGTAATAATAAAAGAATACAATATTGATATATAAAATGTTCTAAAAATCCATATGGAATAAGAAACAAGATAACAAAATAAAGCTTTCACTATGATATTTCTTATATGGCAGAAATATATAGAAGAAAAAGAATAATATTCTACCAGGAGAATTATATAATAAACTAAATTAAATTAAATATATAGAAGAAGAAGAATAATATTCTACAAGGAGAAGTATATAATAAACTAAATTAAAATAAAGCAAAAAGTTGCTTGCATGCAAAAATATTCCTGATCCCAATAATAGATTACCAAAAGCTCTAGATTTTTTATGTTTGATATTATATTTTGACTTTTTTTTAGACCACATACAGAATATCCCAAAAATAGGAAAACATCCGTTAACTGGATATATAATATAATAAATATTTTTTTATTTAAAAAATATAATAATAGTTAAAAAATTATATCGAATTATATTATGAGTAATAAATAAATTATAATATTCAACACACTTTCGACGTATATTGTTTGGATTTATATGCTCGATTGGTAATATATAACTAACATGGCGATTGAACAAACTATGCACTCTTTGAATGACCAGTGTTTTTTTTGTTAATAACTCGTTAATAAAACCGTAACGAAAGTTTTTGCAAAGGAAAATATTGCTTGAAATTATCTCAGAAATCTCTAGTTAACAAATGTTTCCATATTTTTAGGATATCTTGTATAGACTCCATTTATAGACACAAAAAAAAGGTAAAAAATATATATATTATTTATGGAAAAAAGATAATTCAAAATGATGAATAGTCAATCAGATACATGTTACAAACAGTTATGTACAAGTGAAATTATATATTTGTCTATAAATAATTTTTAAATAATTAATAATGATATAAACATATTATATTGAAGAATTGTAAAAAATAATAAAAATATAATAAAATAATTAGGTAAAAAGTAACAAAATGTTATTATTTTCTAATATCCTATCATTGAATCTATAAAAATATGATATAAAAATATCTTACTTTTGAATTTATAAAAATTATTTTATTTTGCAATCAATAATTATGAATAAATAATTTCTCTAGACAATGTTCTTAAAATTCTTTTCTTAAAATAAATTATAAAGGAATAATTATAATTAATATAAATAATTAAGATTGAATATTATCAGTATTTTAAAATTTAATTTTTTCGAAATTATAAATTTCTAAGACATATGTTATAATAAACACTATTTAAAATTATTAAAATAAAATAAAGATTAATATATAATAAAATATAATATAATATAATATAATAAAATATATTTCAAACTTAACAATGATTATATTACATTTCGCAAAGTAGAAAGAATAGTATTTTATGATACAATTGATAGAAATACTTTTTTCAATATTTTCTTTAGCTTTATTTAATGTAATATAGCTAAAATTATAAGTAAAAATCGATATTTTTTATTTATTAATTTTCCTTGATAAATAATTTTTATAGTCATATTCACATAGCACAAAAATGCGTAATAAATTTTCTATTCTCAAATAATAAAACTTCGTTGATGTGTTTTATTGAATCTGTCTTATAGTTTTATTACATCCATTTTTTATATAAATAAATCAAATTTATTAGATTAAGATATAAGCAGATGATCTTATCTTATCTATATTATTAAAAGGCATAGTTTATATAAGTATATATATAAAATTTAAATATTGTGTCTTAAAAAACATTAAAAATTATAAAATATCTTATTTTGCTACAAAATATACAGGATGGTTCATCAGATATTATTATCTTTAATTTTTGTTATTATTGATAACAAAAAATTTTTTACATAAAGTTGAATGAATTAAAAAGGCATATTTATTATTAATTTTTTTATAAATTATATGCATAATGCAGATAAGATTACAAAAGTTTTTTTTAATTGGGCTATATTTTTTGCACTACAAATTAATATAATTTGATATTCTTTACAAAAAAATATTAAATTATTTATATCCAAAAATTGTTAATTTAGAAAATATTTTAATTTGAAATTTGTAAAATTTATTATAAAAAGACAAAGAACTCACAAAACGAACAATATTTTGTTCATGTTTTTTTTTTCTTTCATATAGTGAATATTCATATTATAAATTTTAAGTTAAAATATCTGCTAAATTAATAATTTATAGATTTAATAAGTTATATTTATATAACTTATTAAATTATATATAATATTTTTATATATAATATTTATATATAATTATTATATAATATATATATAATAATTTTATATATAATATTTTTTTTGCAAAAAATGTCGAACTGTATCAATTGATACAATTAAAAATATAATTCTATTTAAAAAAAATTCTTTTATGACTTTCATATGTTTATTTTATTTTATAAAAAAATTAAGAACATCGAAATATGCTTTTTCTAAAATCATTCAACTCCATGTTTTTTACTATGAATAATAACGGTAATAAAAATCGAACTAATAATTTTTAATGAATATTATAAATATATATATAGGGTGTTTATAAAAATATGGGATATTTTTGAAGAATTCTAGATATCAAAACGATAAAAAAAATTATACACATATACAATATATACCTATGTTCGATAAGGCTAAATTAAGGAATTATAAGAATTTTAAATTTATATTAGATAAGAAAAGAGTGAAAAAGAACTCAGCTGGGTGCGTGGCAGTACCGTATTGTAATGTCGCTTGCGTAGCAGAGCCCCTGAAAGTAAATATACTGATATTTTTTTATATACAAATGATTATTTCAAATAAATTTCAGTGTAATATAATTTATGTATTATGTAACTCCTTATTTAACAAAAACTTACGTCGAATAAGTTTTAGTAAATTCCAAAATATTAACATGTGCAACATTTTATATAAATCCATAGATAAATTATTTTATGGTACAAACATATTATTTAAATCCATAGCTGAATTGTTGTATAACTCAATCTGCCTACTTATGAAATCTATAGGAGCAAATCAAAACACATTCCCATAAGATAGGCGGTCGCATCGTGTTACTTCTTCTTCTTAATTAAGTTTTTTCTGTATTATTTTCTGTCAGAATGTGATATTGAATTTAGTTCATCCAATAATTTTAATTAAATAGCAAATAATTTACTAACTTATTATATGTAAATATTAGAATTTAATTAAATAGATTATTAAAATGATTTGATGGACTAAATTTTTCATTCATTAGTAATTAAGTATAATTATCCGAATCCATTTCTTTATTCGAATATTAACAAAATCTGTTTTAAAGAAAAAATTTTTTTTCGATTTTATTGTTCATTTTTTTTTTATTCTGATTTTTTATTCTAATTTTTTTTTTATTTACTTTTTGCCCATTCTTTTTTTTATTTTGTTTTAATTTAAAAAAAAATCATCAAATTTAAAATGGATAATATATTTCAAGCAATCAAATAATTTTGAATTTCATTTTGAAATATTGAAATTTTTTTAATAGCAAAAAATATAAAAAAATTATTTTCAACTTGGAATAAAGAATTGGAACAAAAAATAAACGAATTGGAATAAAAGAAAATCATATAAAGTATTAAATCAATAATACATAATTATAAAAAAATAATATAATTTTATAATGAAATAAAAATGATAATAAATATATTTTATATATATATAAATTATTTTTATTATTATTTAAAAAAGTTATTTCATAAAAAATATATATATATATATATAAAAGTATAAAAAAGATTAATTCAAAAAAGTATGAAATTTAGAAACCTATGATTAAGAAAATTTTATTATGATTTTTTTAAAAGTATTATTATTATTATATTTTAAGTTATAATATAATTATATAATATAATAATTTAATATAATTGGTTATAATTTTGTTTTTTATTCATAAATATTTTTTTATTTGAATAAATTAATTATATTTAAATAAAAATGTTCTTTTTTCAAAAATTGATGTAAATAAATATTATAAATACTATATTTATGTATTTTATATATCATTTATTTTTTTTTTTAATTCTCTTTATATATATTTTCAAGTTTCTATTGTTTATTTTTTTCAATTTCCAAAGTTCAAATAATTCGAATACTTTTCTATGTATTAAATTATTTAATAATAAGTAGTCATTCGCTATTCAATATATCTAAATTAATGAATATGTCTAAAGCCTTTTATTTAATATTTTTTATTTATTAATAATTATTTATTAATAATATTTATTTAATAATTTTGTAAATCTAAAACCCGCTTCTGGCAATCTTATTAATGATTCCCAATTCTTGATTTAGTTAACTCGTCGATTGAGACATTTTATATAACCTATATAACTTAATTAATACAAGATAAAATGAAATTATCAAAACAATCAAAATTAAATACTAAGAAAGTAGAATTAAAATTAATAGGAAAATCTCGAAAACAAATGCGTAAAGAACTTAGAAAGCAAAAAAAAATTAATAAATCAATTTATTTTAAAAATAAACGCGAGTTATGTGTGAATATAACCAATGTCAATGATGATAAAATAAATCATAACAAAATCATTAACAAAGAGACAAATCGATTAGAAAGTTCTAAAAAGTATAAAAAAAAAAATGACTGTTTTGAAAAAGTAAATCACTCAATAATATCTATGGCTAATTGTTCTGAACAGGTTAAAACCAAAAAAAGTAAGGAATTTGAATATAAAAAAAAAATTCAAAAATGTAAATTACTCAAAGAAGCTAATTTAAAAGAAGACAAAGAAATTAAAAAATTGGAAAAAAAATTAAAATTGAATAAAAGAAAAAAGAAAACAATTCCTAAATCTTTTATAACTGATGGTTTAGATTGTATCCTTTTTGATTATAAAATATTTCTTTGGTAACTTATTATTTTACTATCATTTTCGCTGATTAGTTAAATCATAAGTTCATTTATTATACAGACTTCATCAGTAGATAGAAGAAGATTGTTTATTAGTAGTGAAAATATTAATGTTATATAAATTTTTGTTCATAATTCTTTGAAATGAAAATTATAATATTTCTTTAATATCTGAGTAGATCTTTTGGATTTTTGTTTACAAAAAAACAAAAAGGATATTATAGAAACAAAAGAAGAAATTTTAGAAGATGAATTTAGCAATGAATTTAATATAAATTCGTCAAAAATAGAAAAAAATATATATACAAGTAGTGTATTACATAATATTAAAGAAGATAAAAATGAAAATATCGAATCAAAAATATCAAAAAATTATACATTAATTATAAAACAGAATAATAATAATAGTTCAGATAAAGTTTTAAATAAACAAACTAAAAAAATTGAGAGTATTGATTATAGTATTAATGATAAAGATTTTTGGGAAGATATTTATGGAAGAAAAAGAGATAAAGAAGGTAATGTCATATATGTAAACAATGCAAACAAATATGTTCCACCTGCTAAACGAACAACTATTACGCATAATATAAATTCAAATGAAGATGAAAAATTGCATTTTTTAAGAAAACAATTAAAGGGTTGTTTAAATAGAGTGGCAGAACATAATATGTACAGTATAGTAAATCAGGTAATCATATAATTATAAAACAAAATATATATGAATATATTTGTATATATATATATATATATATATATATATATATATATATATATATATATGTATATATTTAAGATGAATTTGCTTATTATATGATTTATATTTACATTAAATATTACAGATAGAAACATTGTATATGACAAATAGTCGTAATAATATGAATAATATATTATCAGAATTAGTGCTTGAAAGTTTAATATCACATGTAATTACACCAGATCGTCTTATTTGTGAACATATGATGTTAATTGCTATTTTACATGCTAATATTGGTATTGAAGTAGGTGCAAATTTTTTAGAGAAGCTTATTAAAAAATTTATTGAAATCATGGAGAAATTTCAAAATATAGCAAATAAAGAATTAGATAACATAGTTCTTATTATCTCGCATCTATATAATTTTAAAGTATGAAAATTTTATTAAACAATAATTTATATTATTATTTATAATTTAAGGAAATTAATAATTACTTTGATTTTATTTTATGTAGGTATTTGGATACAAGCTTCTTTATGAAATACTTAACAAATTGATGATAAAATTTACAGAAAAAGAAATTGAATTAATATTACTTATTTTAAAAACAGTAGGATTTTCATTAAGAAGGGATGATCCAAATGCTTTAAAAGAATTTATACAAAGTTTACAACGAAAAACTGTTCGTGAAAATGAAAAAAAGTAAGTTTTCTTATATCTTTTAAATATAGAACAAAAATTATTAGAAGCTAATCAAATGAATAATGTTATGCAGTTCAAGAGTTAAATTTATGTTGGATATTTTATTAGCAATAAAGAATAATAATATTAATAAAATACCTCAATATGATCCTTCTCATGTGGAGCACTTAAAGAAAGTTATTAAAAATATAATACGAAAAGGCAATACAATAACACAATTCAATGTATCACTAGAGGATTTATTACATGGTATATGATATATTTATAATACTAATACTAAGAGCATAATTTATTTATATATGTTTTCATTGTAGCTGATGAAAAAGGAAAATGGTGGATTATAGGATCAGCTTGGTCTGGTTCAAATAATATAAATAACAAAACAAATTTAAAAGAATATATTAATCTTAATTTTAGTATACAAATTTTGAAATTGGCACAAAAACAAAGAATGAATACTGATATAAGAAAAAATATTTTTTGCATTCTTATGACAGCTGAAGACTATTTAGATGCTTTTGAAAAACTGCATCATCTTGGTTTAAAAGATCAACAAGAAACGGAAATCATACATGTATTAATACATTGTTGTTTACAAGAAAATAAATTTAATCCTTATTATGCAATATTAGCTCAAAAATTATGTGAATATAATAGAAAATATCAGGTGTGTAAATATCAAATAATAACTATATTTTATTAAACTGGACAGAATAAAATAAAAAAAATCAATTATAATTATATTTCAGCATTAGCAATTTTTTTACTAAAAAATTTGTTAAATAAATTAATGTCTATGATACATAAATAAAAAACATTTCATATATATTTACTTATATATAAGATTATATATATGAGATTTATATATAGGATTGACTATCATATAAAAAAAATTAGATACTAAAATTAATAAATTTGCTTAGAAGCTTAGAAAATAGCATTTAAATATTTTTTTATATGAAAAAATTACAATTATATTTATTTATATATTAAATAGAAAAAAAGATAGCCATAAAAAAAAAATAATCAAAAAATTATTTTACCTTAAAACAAATTTGATGGTACATATATATATTAAATATAAAAATTTACTTTAAATTAATATTAGATATACAAAAAATTAACAATAAATATTTAGTATTACTATTGTTATAAGATGCAATAATAATATTGTTATTTAATAATAATTAATATTTACTAATTTCAATTATTTCTTAAAAATTTTAACAAATTTTTTTGTATATCCTGTGTATTCATATATATATATATATATATATATATAAATAATTAATAATATATTTTAATGTTTATTATATACATTAATATAATAATAATGGTTTAGCTTACAATACAATGCAATTTTTGGGACAAATTGAAAACATTAGAAGCATATAATAATAAACAACTAATTAATTTAACACAATTTTTAATTCATTTACTTATTGAAAAATGTCTTGCTTTGTCAATTTTGAAAGTAAGTATTATATTTTTCATTTGTTTAACAATATGTATTGCAAATTTATCTTGTATTTTTAAATTATTTACAGGTCATTCAATTTACTGAACTTGAAAGACATACTATAACATTTCTCAGACAAATTATATTGGGAATTCTACTGCATGAAAATGAACAGGCTTCTATCGAAGTATTCGAAAGAATATCTATTTCTTCTCAATTGCAGACTTTTAGGGAAAGTCTTCGTTTATTTATAAATTGTTTCTTGGTAAAAAATATAGATATGTGTACTATATTAGATAAGCAAAAAATAATATTAAAAAAGAGAATTGAAACTGTAGATAAAATATTAATTTTACATGGATCTAAAATTATGTTTTAAATTTTATATATAACAAAAAGTTGTAATTTTATTGAAAATATAATAAAAAAAAATCACTTTATAAAAGTACTGAACTATTTAACTTATCTTATCACTAATCATTTATCATAAATGAAGATTTAAAACAAATAATTTAAAATTCTTAAATCAATTTCCAATTTTTCAGGATTAAATAAAATTATTTATATTTATTTTTTATATTTATTAACATACATATATATATGTATATATGTAAAATATAATCTTATATTTAAATATTCCTGCATTGCATCTTGCATCCTTTATTAATTATTGTTTTTCAAATGTCTGCATGCAAAGTTTATAAATATTCTCATATTTTGAATTTAAAGAACCATTGCATCCATATCCACCTAATCGATGAATGCGAAGAAAATCATCACAATTAATATTACCATCATTGTTACAATCCTAAAAATAATAAACATATAAAAAAGAAAAGAAAATAATTGTGTTCTAATATATAGGATGTCTCATTTAAACTTCTACATATAATTATCAATCAAATTATTCGTTATTATAAAAAATATTTCAAGTAAAACTTATATTTTAAAATTTTATGCTTTAATGGAAATAATTTAATATAAATGATTTCTTTATTGTTAATATTAAGAACATATTTTACTTTTTTTTTTAATTTATGATTTTAGTAAAATCATATATTTTTTTTAATGCATTTTTTTATTTCTCATAAAAAAATGCTGTCATTTATAATAAATCATTTTTGAATATATTTTATTTTTCATTTTGAAAAATTTTATCATATAAAAAACATGATGCATAGCTTTTTATATTCATTTCTTTACTTCATAATAAATTTTACAAAATTAAAATGTTTATTAAATTAATAATTTTTTATATATTTTAGTTTGATAATTTTTTATAAAAAAAAATAGCCTAATTGCATCAATTAATATATATGTTAAAAATATATTTAAAAGATTTGATTTTCAAATTTTTTTTATGTATTTTTACTTACAGAAAAATTAATTAAATTTATATATTTTTTTTTAAATAAAATAAAATATTAATTATATAAGTAAATATAGTTTCTTGAAATAAACTTTAGAATAACGAATTCGATAAATAATTACATGTGAATATTTAAATGAAATTTATATTAATGTATCTTGTATACCTGAGCAAATTTCATCATATAACCTTGTACTGTACGAGCTGCACAATAAGGATCGTTTACGCATAGTGCATATGCTAAATAAAAAGTAAATATTTTATTTTTTTTTAATTATTTCAAATTACTTATTAAGTTTTATTTATAAATTAAATTATATATATATATATATATATATATATATATATATACTAACCATTTTCGTTTAAATTATCATCAAGTGTTGGTTTACCGGCATCAGCCCAATAATTCCATGTTATACGAAATGGTCCGCAAACAGATTCATCACAACCAATTGTAATGTTACATCCAGAAGCAGCTTCACATATACATCCTAAGCATATCCTTGATACCATTTCTGTTGCTTTTACCGATGTTTGTTGCTCTGTTATATTTGTTAAATAAAAATTTCTTTAAAATGTTTTTTTACAGTTATTATAAATTAAGATATGCAAATTCAATAAATAAATTAAAAAAATGAACAAAATATATTTAAAAGAATATAATTATGAATCAATAAATTAAATATGTTTTATTTTATATATAAATTAAATATGTTTAATTATTTTGAATTTTTTTAATATAAGCATTATTTATATCATACATATATATAAGTATAAGTAATATATAATTATATACTATAAGTATCATTTCTTTACAGTTGTATAGTTATATAGTTACAAAGAAAATTGCTGAATTCTGAATTGATTTTTTATTGTAAAGTTGGCTTAAGATACTAAAAATTATACTTTTTTTTTTTACAACTTTCAATTTGATATTTAATAAATAAATTCTAAAATAAAATATCATTTTTAATATTAGGAAATTTTTTTATTAAAAGTAACAAGTATTCCGTAAACGTAATCTAATATTGATTTAGGCCTATCCTTTCAAAAGTTAATAAAACTTAGAATCTTTAATAATTCAATATAACATATTATAAATTCAATGTAAATCAAATTTTCAACAAATAAAAATTTAATAATAATTTCATTTGAAATACATATAGAAAATTAAAAAAACTGTATTACCTACAGTTTCATCAACGAATGTGAGGCATTTTTTGTCTACAGGTAGCAAATCTTGTCTATAAGTATCGACTTATCTCATCAGCTATATTAATATTAAATTTTATATATACTGTTCAATCAATTTTTAAAATTTAAAATGGTATTTAAAATCTAAATTTAAACATTGAAAAACATAAAAAAAATCTATAATTTTTAGGATCCCCCCCAAAAAAAAACAGCAAAATTCAATTCTATATTCTTACAAATTGATATATTTTATTTTATTTCTAAATTGTTATTCTATAAAAGAAGTTTGATTCTTTATACAAATTTAGTTTACTATAAAAACTATATACAAATTTGTTCCAATTTAATTTATAAATAATAATAATTGAAATTTATTTCTCCGTTATTATTATTATTAAAAATAAAATCATGCTTACCATAAATCAAGGATAACAATAATAAGCACATAATCCCTGAAGAATTCAACAAAAAAGTCTTCATTTTAACTGAATTTTTGAAAAATAAAGCAATTTCTTTTCGAATCTTCAATTTTGTTAATATTATTTGAAAATACCTTCACGATGCGCGGAAGAATATACACAGGACTTTTAACGTTCTCTTTTATATATAAGAGAGTTGTCGCTTAAAGTGGGGATCTTAACAGAAGTCAGTGGCAAAGACTATTTCTTGGAAAACATGATGAAAACGATTTAGAATTCAATTTATCGTGATTTTAATTCATTTAAAATAGAAATTATAGATTGATATTAATATATCTCGATTAGTATTATATTTAATTACATTGTATTTCGATTATATATTATATAATATATATATATATATATATATATATATATATATATATATATATATATATATATATATATATACACGTTACATATTGTATTTATATTTATTTGAAACTATTTTATTATCATATACTGTTTTAAAAATTGAGTTGTGTTTTAATATAAATATAATTTTAAAAAAATAATTAATTTTTTTTATTAACAATCAAGAACTATTCAGTTTCGTAAAGTTCAAAAATGTTTTTTAATTCATTTTTTTATATCATACCTACATTTTTTTAGTGAATAACTTACATATGAAATTTATTTGTGAAACAAAAACTATACTAAAACCGGATTTCAATGTCAGATAATAAAGTGTTAATATATTCGTGGAGGATCATCTTTGAAGAACCAAATTTAGAAGCTAAAATATAAACATAAAAATTAATATATATGTCGATTAAAATTTATTTATTAAGTTATAAGTAATTTAATTTTGCATTAGATGAAGTATCAGATATAAAATGAGATAAAGCTATCTTTAACGATCTTTAATTTTAATTGCTTATAACATGTTAATAAATGCATTCCATTATTGTTCGTGATATGTATAATCGAACAATGATTACTCATGAAAAAAGATTTTCGAAATAAATCTATATAATAAATTTATTTTTTGAAATTAATCAAATTTTTTAAATGTAAGTTGGATTGAAGAATGTTATTCCATATATATAAATAAGTAAAAAATATAGAATAAAATTTAAAAATTGAAAAAAAAAGAAAAAATTTCATTGCTCAAATCTTTATTTTTGAGAAAATTGAGATTAAATACATACAATCAAAAAGCAAATTTTCAAATGCAATTTTCTCTCTTTGAAAATTAATTTTTAATTTTTTCTTATTAATTATCAATATTTTTCTATGTTTTTTTTATTAATCATCATTTTTATCTAATCTACATAATCTATATAATCTATAATCTATATATCTATATATATTTAATCTATATATAGTTTACAAATTGTATTGCAATTTGCCTGCAAATAATAACCAATTCATAATATTCATGATATAATTTATTGTTTTATATTATCAGCAAATATAATTCACGATTCACGTTGCGAATTATTTATGATGAACAATATGAATTCAATCTAGTTATTAGTAACAAATGGAACTGGAAAATGTCACTTTTAAAAAAAGAATTATTAAATGTATATATTTAATGTATAATATATAATAATAATAATAAGATAAGGAATAATAAAAATAAAAATGGAAATTTTAATCAATAAAATAAGCTGTTAATAGAAAATAAAATTTTAAGTTTGATCAAATATTATATGATAATATAAATACTATGATAATTTAAATATTAAAGATTTTATTATAAGTTTATTGAATTTTTTATTGAAATATTTGATAGCAATTAAATAATAATTTTAATAATTTTTTTATATTAGTATTTAAAGCTTTCATATTAAATTTTTATTTTAATTGCAAAAATATTTTAATGTTTTAATAATATTGTAATTTTCTCTATTGCAAAAAAATATAGTAATATTTATGTCATGCCAGTACTGAAGCGAATACAGCGGATATCTGGATCTTTTTGTCATGAATAATAAAATATCTATATATGAAACTTATCTATATTAATTAATACAAATTTTTAACTTAATAGATAATATTCCAAACATTGTACTTATATATATGTAAAGTATATGTGATAAATAACATCTCGTGATTTTTGATAAAACTGTATAGATAAAACATTGAAATTATTATTTTTACATTGCAAAATCAGAATCTGAATTTTGAAATATATTATCAAAATTTCAGAATTTATATTTTTTATCTTATATGAAGTTATATGAAGTTGAAATTTAATTTTAAACAATTTGTTTATCATTGTTTTTTAATGTTTTTCATTTAGTTAAAATGACAATTCTTTTTTATATTTTTTACTTTTAAGTTTTTTTTGTAATAACAAAAACATACAAAATAAAATATCAATTTTTAAATCGTCTATTATAAATATTGAAGCAATATCATTAATATTATATCATAATTACAATTTTATTAATATTATCATTGAAATTACTAATTTTTCTGTTCAATAATAAATTATATATATATATAATATATATACAAACAATGATTATTATTTATTAAGTTTACATTGGAGATAATAGATATAAACAATTATTTATAATTTATTGAATGATTCAATATCAACAGATTGAACATATTCTTCAAAACTTTCTATTTGTTCTATCAGTGAATCTACTGATACCTTGTCATCTTCTATAATGCACATTATCCTGAACTTATGAATGCCATAGCCCACTGCAACTAATTTAGCTGGAAACATAATATGTATAAAACTGATAATTTTGTAAAATTGAATTTTTGATTTGATTTTGAAAACAGCAAAATGATTTACATGCTGCCCAAGTTAGACCATCCATTTGAATAGATCTCACAATTTCTTCTATAGCCTTCATGTCAGTTTCATCATCCCATGGTTTAACATCTAATACAACACTGGATTTAGCAATGAGTATTGGTTTTTTAGATTTCTTTTCTGCATATTCTCTTAATCTTTCTTCCCTAAGTCTTATAGCTTCAGGATCTTCTTCTTCATCGGATTCAAAGAGGTCTACATCTTTATCGTCATCTTCTTCATTCTTTCCTGTTGCCGTGTTATTGCTACCTAATATGATAGGTGCTTTCTTTTCTCCTGGAAGTGTCTTTAAATCATATGATTTGATGTGATTATACCATCGTAAAACATGAGGATTTGAAGATGTTGGAGTTTTTCCTAAAGCTTCTAGAATTACTACATCTGCTTGAGTAGGTTGCCACCTTAAAAATATAATAATGTATGTTTGACATTCCTATTAAAATTATATATATACTCTTATTGAATTTAAAATATATATATATATATATAAAATATAAACAATATATATTTTATTATAAATATATTAGATTAATAAATAAATAATATCAGAATTTTTGAAAAAAAATTCAAAGACAGTTTTTTCATATTCATTGATGATATTATTCAAAATATTATTCATTTTTTCAATGATTTTTTTTCTATTTTCATTACAGTTTTATAATTCTTTCTTTTCATTTCCTCAAATTTTGCTTTAGTTTTCTATGAAAAATTATTCAAAAAAAATTATAAAAACTGATATTATTAATTATCAATCTATAAATTATTTCTTATCTTTTTCATATTTACATTTTTTTAAATTTTAATTTATATTTTAATATGCACATAAATGGAATAAATTATTATGTTAGAAAATGTTTGATATTTTTTAAAAACACGTACTAAAATATAAAAATATATATATATATATATAATTTGAAGTATTACATATAAAAATTAAATGAAAAAAAAATGAATTAATGGTTCGATGATCTTAAGATATTGGTAAGTATAGAACCACGTGCATTTCAATATAAATTTTATAAAAATAAAAAAATACACTTACCCTTCGATATAACTATGATCTGCCAAATAAGAATTTAAATCTTTGATACCTTTATCAGTTTTAAGATCACCAATACCCATAGTGGAAGATTAAGTAAAATGTTAGATACTTAACTGAAGTTATTTGTAATGTTGTCTCCCTTATCTGCTTACCGGAAAACGGTGCTATGTTCAATGAAAAATTGACGGTTCATTATTTTGTAACATGACGTCATTCCGGCAATTCTTGGGAAATAATAAAATAACTAGAGAATAACTATCAATTATAATTTTTTAATTGTAAAATTATTTTAATTATTTTAATTATTTTTTTCTAAAATATAATTAATTTGTATGTTATAATTTTTCAATTTTTATTTAGACAATATCTCTATATATTTTATTTTTTTTTAAATTTGTTATACTTCATAGAGATTTGATAGAGATATTCATAAATTTTTTATCTAATCTATTGTACTTTTTTTTTTATAAAATTAATTAAATTATAATGATATTTACTTATTTTTAAATTTCATTTTAAAAATCTCAAATTTATATACATGTATATTTAGCTATATACATATTTATGCATATGAATTCACGCTTCAGAATTATTTTTAAATCATCATTATAAAGAATTTTTTGAATAAAATTGAATAATTATCATTTATAATTGAATTTATATTTATATTGTAATAATCTTTTTTGATAGATGTCGCGAAGAATGCATTCTAAAATTAACTCGTATCATGCAGATACTACTTTGTCAATGTTCGAAAATATATAATTAAACAATACATATATTATTTGTGGTGAATCCTATTTTGGATTTATTCTGTAGATCGTCCATTTTAGGTTCGCGAAGTTTAAGAAAAATTTGTATAA
The DNA here is from genome assembly GCF_048593485.1 of Apis florea. Taxonomy (NCBI): domain Eukaryota; kingdom Metazoa; phylum Arthropoda; class Insecta; order Hymenoptera; family Apidae; genus Apis; species Apis florea. Next base: position 526,247 of record NW_028256783.1, on the reverse strand, counting down.
CGGATAAAGATTTGGTAATTCGATTAAACAAATTAAGATGAATACTTTAATTATAATATTAGAATATATTTATTAATACTTAATATATATTGATTTATTCATTTTATAACGATTAAAAAAAATATGATTAGTTATAAATTTAGATTATTATTTATTATTATTTATAAATTAGATTATTATATTTATTATATATATTGTAAATTTTGAAATGGTAAAATTTTCTTACATAACAGCATAACGTTGACGTCTAACAAAGTAATTGGACCAAAATGTTAAGATTTCCCGTGATAAAATTATCTACGGGATTACAGAATGGCAGATTTCCTACCGTAGGATTACATACGACATTGTGTAAATTTCAGCAAGAATTAGTAGAAGTATTCATAGATGACAAACCAGTTCAAGTTCCACCAGGAACAACTGTTTTGCAGGTAATATACCTTTTTTATTGATCAAATATTATTTATATTTAATATATTAATTTATTAATTTATATTTAGTATATTAATTTAAATGAAAATATTTAATAAAAAATTTTTACATTATTATTTAATGTCATATTTAGGCTGCTGCAAAAATAGGAGTAGAAATTCCTAGATTTTGTTATCATGAACGTTTAGCTGTAGCAGGAAATTGTAGAATGTGTCTTGTGGAAATTGAAAAACAGGTTAAGGTATTTATTCTTTTTCTTTTTAATATATGTCATATAGATATATATAACATATATATATATATATATGTTGATGAACAAATTAAATTCAATTAGAATTATATGTATTTTATTGTATAAATATTTAGCCTGTTGCAGCTTGTGCTATGCCAGTAATGAAAGGATGGAGAGTAAAAACCAATTCTGATTTAACTCGTAAAGCTCGGGAAGGTGTCATGGAATTTTTATTAGTAAATCATCCTTTAGATTGTCCTATTTGTGACCAAGGTGGTGAATGTGATTTACAAGATCAAAGTATGGCATTTGGTAGTGATCGGAGTAGGTTTGTTGATATTAATTATAGTGGTAAAAGAGCAGTTGAAGATAAAGATATTGGTCCTTTAATAAAGACAGTTATGACACGTTGTATTCATTGCACAAGATGTATTCGTTTTGCATCTGAAGTTGCTGGTATTGATGATTTAGGAACTACAGGTCGTGGAAATGACATGCAAGTATGTCCAACAATTTTTTATTCTTAGTTTTATTATTGGAATTATATCAACTATTACTAAATTTATTATAATAGGTAGGAACATATGTAGAAAAAATGTTTTTATCTGAGTTATCTGGTAATATTATTGATTTATGTCCTGTTGGAGCGTTAACAAGTAAACCATATGCTTTTGTTGCTCGTCCATGGGAAACACGTCGTACAGATAGTATTGATGTTCTTGATGCTGTTGGTAGTAATATAGTTATATCTCATAGGACGGGTGAAGTTTTGAGAATTTTACCAAGAGTTAATGAGGTACTGTTAATGTGATAACTCTTGATGAATATATTTATAAATGTTTTTCATGGTATACTATACAGGAAATAAATGAGGAATGGTTATCTGATAAAGCTCGTTTTTCTTATGATGGATTGAAACGTCAAAGGCTTATAACTCCTATGATAAAAATTAATGGAAAATTAGAAGCTGTTGAATGGGAAGATGCTCTTGTAGCAAGTATGTTATATATAATTATGATATTTTTAAATATTCTAAATTCTTAAATCTTATTATGTTTTTTTTTAAATAATTTTACCCAATATATATATGTATATATATATATTATATATAATACATTATTTATATATAATAGTATATTGAGATATTATATTATTTACTATATTAAGATAATATACTTTTTTTTAGCTGCTCAAGTTATTCGTAATATAGCCCCAAATAAATGTGCTGTAATTGCTGGAAAATTAGCTGATGCTGAAGCTCTTGTGGCTTTGAAAGATTTAGTAAATAGACTTGGCAGTGAAATTCTTGCAACAGAACAAAACTTTCCAAAGCATGGCACAGGTATTGATATAAGAAATAATTATTTACTAAATAACACAATTGCTGCAATAGAAGAGGCTGATGTTGTATTATTGATTGGTACTAATCCAAGATATGAAGCACCTTTAGTTAATACTCGAATAAGAAAAGGATATATTCACGGTGAACAAATTATTGCGCAAATTGGTCCGAAAATAGATTTAACTTATGATTATGAAGTAAGTGAAGAAACTCATAATATATATTTTGATATATCATTATTTTCTGTTAACTAATGTTTATTTAAAACCAATATTATTTAAATATTAGCATTTAGGTCAATCTCCAGAAATTATAACACAGTTAAAAAATGGTACTCATTCATTTTCAAGTACTTTAAAATCTGCTAAGAAACCTTTAATTATCTTGGGTGTTGAGCAATTAACTAGAAAAGATGGAGCAAAAATTTTATCTGAAACACAATTATTGGCACAAACTATAGGAGAAAACATAGAAGTAAGAAAAGAATGATAAAAATATCTTTTGTTATTACAATTATATGCATAATTATCATAGGAATGTTGATTATATATTTTTTATTAGGCTCCCAAAAAATGGAAAGTATTAAATATTCTTCATACAAATGCATCACAAGTGGCAGCTTTAGATGTGGGTTATTCATCATCTATTGAAGAAGTTAAAGAGCAACAACCGAAAATTCTTTTTTTGTTATCAGCTGACGATTCAAATATTAAAAAAGAAGATTTTCCGAATACTTTTATCGTATATATAGGTATATAAAAAATATTATTTATTATATATGTTATACTATGTAATAATATTATTTATTAACAAAACATAAATAATAATTTTTATTAATGGTAATGGTTTAGGTAGTCACGGTGATGAAGGAGCTTCAGTTGCAGATGTCATACTTCCTGGAGCTGCATATACTGAAAAAGTTGCAACATATGTAAATACAGAAGGTCGTGCACAACAAACTCAAGCTGCAATTACACCACCGGGTATGGCTCGACCAGATTGGAAAATCATACGAGCTCTTTCTGAAGTAATTTAGTTAATATATTATTATTATTTATATAAATATATTATTAATTTAATATCTTAAATTATTAAGATATTAAATATAAAGTGCAAGTTGGAGAAAAGAAAATAATTAATATTTTTATAGATTTGTGGAATTTGTTTGCCTTATGACAATTTGGCTGAAATAAGATCTAGATTGGAAGAAATAGCACCACATTTAATTAGATATGATACTATAGAATCAACTAATTATTTCACTCAAGTATTGGAATTATCAAAGGTAAATATTTTTTTAAATTTTTAAATTTTAAAAAATTTTTAAAAATAGTAAATAACATACTTTAATGAGATTTGCTATATAATAAATAATACTGATTTATATTTGATTTTTATAGGAAGTGTCAAGTTCATTGTCTTCTAATCCAATAGAAGTTAAACAGAAAACATTAGATAATTTTTTTATGACAGATGCAATATCTCGTGCTTCGCAAACAATGGCAAAATGTGTACAAGCAGTTATTAAGCAACGAGAAAACACCTTATAGACATACATATATATATATAAATTAGTACATATTGTATTATGGTAAATATGTAATAATATATAGTTTCATTAAATATATATAAATAATATTTAATTTAATAGAATATATATATATGTTTGTTAAAATTTTTATTTTTTAATTTAAAATATTTACGTGTAATAAGTTGGTATTTGGGAATCAAGAATGTTACGGCAAGGAATATACTTCTTTTTATTACTCATTGATACACAATATTTAATCTTATTTGTGGATATTTTCAAAATCAATTCTAATTCCTTGATTGCCTTTTATTATTTACAACATTTATTTTTATATCGTTTCGGAAATTATAAATATTCTGTATTTTATTTAATTCTTTAAGATATAAATTTAAATAATTTAATTAAATTTAATTTAAATCATTATGATTGATATCTATGTGTTTTCAATTAATGTTATTTAAATATTTATCCCTTTATTCATTAAATAAATTTTATTTTTTATAATATATAAAATAAAATATATATAGATATATTGGAATATTTTTAAAGAATCGATTCTAAAATAAACATAAAATTGATGTATAAAAATATTGATTGAATCTTATTAGTTAAATTAGACTTATAAATTAAAAACAATTTAAATTTATATTAGACAAAACAAGATAAAAATAGACTGAAACAACTTTTGTCACATTGCTATCTTGTTTTATTTCTGCTTCATTTCATCTAATGTAAACTTAAATATTTTAAAACTTGATATAAACAATTTTTTTATATATCATTTTTTGTATTTATTTTTTCTAAATTCTATATTTTAAAGATATTATATTATATAAATAATAATTATCTTGTACAATATAATATGTAATAAAAATAATATTTAATTTTTGTATTTATAATTTATCATGTTATAATAATGTTATAAGAAATCTATTGATTTATTATCAATAATTTATTATTTTAAACAAATGGAAGATAAAAACAAAAAAATAAAAAATCATCGAAATAAAAATTTTTTCATTATTATTACTTTTATAATTCTTTTTTAAAATTAGTCATATAGATCTTTACATCAATCAACACGATCAACAGAATTGATATATTCTGGTTGGTCATCAGTGTCTATTTCAATAGAACTTTCATCTGTTTCAATCTAAAGATGAAGAATAAATATTAAAATTATAAGCTGTTATTATTTATCTAAATGCATAAATATCTAAATATATACATAAAAGTTTTTTATGTAGAATTACATACTTTTTCACCTAATGCAACCAATCTTTCTTTGTAAAGTATAATTTTACTATCTTGTTCCGTTAAAAGTTCTAAAAGATCTTCTTGATCTTTTTTTAATTTCTCTAATTCCTCAGATTTTTCTTTTATTTTATATTCAAAATCATTTTCGTATTTTTTTATCATTGATGCATATTCTTCTAAACGATTTTCTAATTCTGTAATTAAAGTTTTATTCTTTTCTATTTCTTGTGTGCAAAGTTCATTGGTTGCAACATTATTGGATTCACTTTCTTCTAATAGTGAATTAGTTTGTGCTGCTCGTAAAACTAAATTTTGATCTTTTAAATGACTGACAGTTGATTGAAGATCATGTATCTGTGCCTATATTGAATAATATTATCAATCTTTAATTATAAATTATAATTATAAATTAAGGATTTATAAATTTTATTTCGTTATAAAATCTTATTTATAAATATATATACTATACTTCGAATTCGTGTTTTTCTTTAATGAGTGATTCTACAAGTTGATTAAGTTTCTGTATTTGAGAATCTTGTTCTCGAATAACTTCTTTATATTGTGTTTCTAAAATAGAGTCTGGTAATGTAGGAGTTGTTATTTGATTTTTATTATGTAAACTACTTCCGTCTAGAACAGACTTTATAATAACACCTAAAAATTGCAAATTCTAAAGTTTGCATTAACAAAATAATATAGAAATATGATTAGTAATTACCTTCTAATGTTTTTGATAATCTACAAAATTCATGATCTAATAAAAGTTCTGAAGGATTCTTTGCTGAAGGTTGAGGATGTTTTAAAGTTCTAGAATACACTTCATGTCTAGCAAGACCACTGATAGCATCTTGAAATCTTTCTAATCCTATTCTATTTTCTATTAAATTACATAATTTTTCCTAAAATAAAATAAGAAAAAAAATGTAATAATGTAATAAATGTAATATAGTTTTTTAATGTCTTGTTTTATTTATATCTTACAACTTCGTTACCTTTGTATAATTAGAAATACTGTTGTCATTAAAATGTACACACAATCCAATAAGCATGGCACACATACTTTGTAATAATGTTTCTTGCAAATCATCATTATTTTCCTGTGATGACAATAATGCTGTTAAATAAGCTATGGATGAATCGATAAGCAAAAATGATTTTACAGCTTTTAGACAATGTGCAATCCATCTGCAAAGTAATATTAGAAGACCTAATTTGCATTGTGTTTTATTTCCTTGTTGCAGTAACATGACACATTGTTGCATCAAAGTTACTGGTGGTTTTCCAATATTTGTTGCAAGCAATACACGTAATAATTGTTCTTTTTGTGTGTTGTCATCGATCAATGCATAAGACAATGCTACAGCAGAAAACCAATTTGATAAAGAATCCAAAGAAAATAGACCTCCACATAGCAGCTGTCCTAGCAATATTACATTTATAAAATATTTTTTATTCGTTTTATATTCCTATTATATTATATCATTTAATATATTTTGAAAAGAAAATTTATAAAATAAACGAAAATAGTTTTTCAAAAAAACAAACCTGTTGTCAATGATGGTACTTCATTTCCTTGAGGCAATAAAGTTTGAATAAGTTGACTTTGTCCTATTTCATTTTTATACAAAAAACATTGAAAACAGTAAAGAACGGAACATCTTAAAGCAAATGGCTGTTTTTCATTTACCATAGACATAAGTAAGACAACAATTGCAGGTCTAAAAAAAAACAAAAAATGTGCAAATTTTATAATATAGTAATGCAATAAATTTAAAATATTTGAATATTTTATTATTTAGTATTAGAGTACCTAGGAGGATTACTAGGTGCCATTACTCCAGCTAAAAATTCTTGGTTATTGGAATTTCCTCTAATAACTTCAGCTACTGTATTAATAGTTTCAGTCAAGACATCTGCAGGTACACCACTAGCCATCAATATATTACACAAAGCTTGTAAAAGTCCACATGCTTTCATAATCCGTTGACAATTTGATACTGCCTTTATATGTATATATCATAAATCAATACATTAGTTTTAAATATAAGATTTTTTTAACATTCAAATATGTAAGAAAAACAAGAAATATATATATTTATTATTTAAAGCAATTACCTGTGCAGGTCCACTTGGTGCTACTAATGCACGAATCACTTGGACCATACAATGAACATTTGATACTTTCTGTGGACTCCATGCACTTAGAGGATTATCATCAATTTCAGATGATATTTGAAACATTGGTGTTAATTTTTGAATATAACTGCCTAATATATATTGATTTATAATTATAATAATGATAATATTGATTTTCACATTGATATAATAAAATAATTAGTTTAATTATATGTACCTTCTTTAAAAAAATTTTGATTGCTTATATTACCCCTTAGAAGATTTAACATTAGTAATAAACAATCTTCAACAACAATACCACCTTCTACATTACCTTCTTGTGCAATGACATCAAAAATACGATCAAATGCATTTTCAAATGCAACAATTTTTTGAATATTTGCATTACCTTTTGTCAATTGAATAAGAAGTAATAAAACCTAAAATATTACAAAATATAATTTTTAATATATAAATTTTTAATTCAATAAACAAAACTTTTTATATTAGAAAATTATAAAAATGTACATCGTTACGTATAACTTCTCTACTATCACCAAGAAGATCCATTAATTTAGAAACACCCATAGGACTAACTAAAATTATTTCTTGTATATCTTTTAGTCTATTAGTAGACAAATACATCAATAATTTTAATGCTGGCCATCTAACTTTAAATTCAAATTCTTCCAAGAGTGTTAATACTAATCCTACACTATCTGTATTTTTAATAAATATTTCAGTAAATTGTTCTCCTATTTTATTATTGCGTCCATGCTTATCAACTGAAAATATATAAAAAATAATAAAATTTATATAAGCATATAATTATTATATTATATACGTAGATATTACCTTCTTCATCAAATGTCTTGGGATTTGTTATATTACAAAGAGTATCTAATGCCAAACCAATAATTTCACAATCAGTTCTATCCATTTCTAAAATTTGTCTCAATGCATCCATTCCTTGAGCTCCTACTTCAACACGGTAAGTTCGTGAAAGAGTTTTAAGTTCTCGACAAGCATCTCGTCTATCATTTAATAATGTCGATGATTGTAACCTGTCTACTAATCGCTCTACCTGTACAATTATTTTAATTAATTCATAACATAATGAAATACAATTGTTTAATTAAATAAAACAATAATATAATTAATAATTATTTTTTTACATGAAAATATTGTGACCATGTGTTAAAATACAACAAACACCATTTAAAAAGACTAAAAGTACAAAATTAATTTGTTAAAAAATTCAAAATACCGTATCACCGCCTGATAGTTCATTTTCTACAGATGCAGAACCCAAGACAGATTTTAAGCTACTTTTGAAATATTCCATTTTGTTGTTGTCAACTTAAAAATTGTAATATACGTCATAAGATGTCGATGACATTTTTCATTAAACTCACTGAACAAATGATGATTTAATAGAGGGCGTTAGTTACAAGAATTTTTCACAGTAATATGAAAAATCAACATATTTTAAAATAGAATTTTTGATAGACGATTATAATATAATGAATTTATAAAATTTTTTTATTAATAAAATCTTAAAATTATTATATATAATTTATATATAAAATAAATTAAAATTATTATATAAAAAATTATAGTAATATCAAGTAATATTATTACTTAAATATAAATAATAGTAATATTAAATAATATTATTTTGTTCTAAATATGATTTCAATATTCGCTGTATTTAAAATTGATATTTTATTTTCACAATTATTTTTTGTGATATAAAAATATTTGAATTTATTTATAAAAAATTTATAAAAAAACATATAAAGTTTATATAAACTTAAATAAATTGTAATCTATTGTAAAGTATGCATGATTACATTCATAATCAAATTATTGATTTAATAATTTATTATCATTAAAAATAATTGTCAAAAATAACAAATTTTGCAATTTATTTATTAAATATTATCATACTATCAACTTATGTTACTTTTTTATAAGTTACTTTATTTACTTTTCAAATAATATATATAATAACGTTTTATACAAAAATTAATATATCTATTATAAGTTTATGTTTTATGTAATTAAAGCTGAAATTTTATTTTAATAGAAATTTACATTTTTATATTTTAATGAAAAAACTTAAAAGTATAGATCTTGACAGATAGGTTAAAACATTAAATTAAAAAATATATGTTTATAAATCTTATATTTTTATCATAATTGGATTACTGATCATTAATCATCAAATTGATGTCATATTATAAAAGATGTTAATAATGTATTCGTGGACAATCTTTAGAATTTGAATTCTTTAACAAAAAAAAATAATTTGAATTTGATATGTCAGTATTTCTATTGTTTAATTATTATATAAAATGTTAATATAGTGTAAATGTAATCATAAAATATTTAAAAAACAATTTTATATACATTTAATTTTGAATTAATGAATTTCATCAATTAAGATTTCTAGATTTTACTTGCTAAAAAATATAAAAAAAAATCAAAATTTTTAATACTTCAAAATAAAGTTTAATTAAATTAAGAATAAATCAAATTTAAAGAAAAGATTAAGAGAAACGAATTGATGATTTTAAAATATCATAATAACAATATAATTTTAATTATAAAATATAATTTTAATATAAAATGTGAATTGAAATTTTTGATTTGAATCAAAATTTTGAATCGAAAAAATTAAAAAAAAAAATTTATATTATCCGCTAACATTCATTATATTCATATTCTTTTAGTATACACATATGTATGAATCTATGCAATCATATGAGCGCATGCGCATACTATATTATACATATATAGATATAGTATGGAAATATTTTTTATCGATATATGTATAAACTACTTGATATTAAAATAAAATCTGTTGATTTAATTATTAATTATAAGATTATTTTATGTATAAAAATTATTAGAAAAATTATTAGAATAATTTTATTTCAATTCAAATTGATTCAAAGCAATTTTTATTAATATTACATCAGAAAGAAAAAAAATTAGCAATTATAAAATTTATTATTCTTTTAGAGCAAAATGTTATTCGTTTCTTGAAATATAAATAGTATAAATAAAATTGATTCAAAAAATTACTTACTTTTGAAAATAGTAAGTAGAATAAATTCTGTAATAAAATAAATTTAATAATAGATCAATTTGTTTATCTATATATATTTTCTTTTGATTAATTCTATTATTAATAATTTTAAATGAATAAAACAAATGAATAAAAACAAATTATCTTTTAAAATTATTTAATGAAAAAATAAATATTTTTGCATGAAACATGAATTCACGTAAGGTAGCAATCAAGCAACATATATTGTATACGTATTGAACGTATAATGTATGATAGAAAAGCAGTTGTATCATCGTTCATGTTAGTTCTATTTTTATAAAGAGTAGATAAAAACACAAGAAGGGCTAAGTATTTAAAATATGAGAAACTATTATTATATTTGTGTACGAATATTATCTTTTCTTCTACTTTTATGTGAAAATTTTTAAGTATTTATATATTTTTATGCTAGCTAAAAAATTTTGTTATTAAAATAAAATTTTATTATAAAATAAACTTAGGATTAAACTAACAATCAAATCTTGATATAATTTTTATAATATTCATATTTAATGAATACCTAAATATATGTTTTTTATTAATTTATACAGAAATACTGATTAATACATGCTTTAATTTTTTTACAATTTCAATTCACACTTCCATTTTAATATTATTACTATTATTACTGGCATTAACTATTATGTAGTCATCATCAATTATTAGCCAGCCATTTTTTGTATCGATGACTACTTAGTTACTTATTATATGTTGTTCATACATATGTAGAACATGAATGCAAATTTTTATTAATTGTTATAAAAATATAATTTTTATAATAATATATTGGATAATCAAAAAATAATTAAAAAAAGTAATATTTGATTATCTTTACTGAAATAGATTTATTATATCGAAAATATACCGTATTCTATAAAATTATATATAACATAATCTTTTAAAATAAAACTACAAATAAAAAATATATATATATATTTTAAGACATATTATATATAAAAAAAATTAAGAATATAAAAATATATTTTTTTAAAAATGAATATTTTGAGAAATGTAATTTTCATTTTAATTATTTAATTTTATTCTTACAAATATCAATTGTTTGTATTTTAAGTGAGGATATAAATGATAGTATGATTTAATGAAAGATATATTTACATTATTAGATCTTATTACAAAGAAAAAAAAAACAATATCGATGACTTATTTTAAAAAATAGAAAAAGAAGAATCTAAAAAGATTAATCATCAAATAATAATAATAGAATAAATAAAGATACAATCAAAAATAATCTAGAAATAATTAAAATATAGAAATGTTTAATAAAAAGATTATTATTACTTTTTAATTGATTTTAAAAATATTATAAATTAAAAATGTTAAAAAGTTAATTATAAAGAATGTATTTATTAAATTGCGTACATAATTAATTAAAATTATTCTACTAATATTTTAATAATTAAACAAAAATTTTTTGCAGTTAGATTTTAGAAAAATAACAAAAAAGTAAATGGATTAAAATAAAAAAAAAGAACATAATAATGTTGAAAATACTATGTGATTAAGTTGAAATGAGATGTTTTGGACAATCAGAAGAAATGGAGGAAAGCATATGTATTAAGAACCGAAGATATCCGAACGACAAGAAACGGAAACACCCGAAGTGGATGCAGTGCGAAACATCACGTAGCTGGTGTTGCTAGGCGGTCTGTTAAAGAACGATGGAAGGGAAAAATTAAGAAGGAGGGGAGTGTTTATATAAAAGACGCGTCATCATTGGTCGACAAATCAGTTGTATCGGTCTAAAGCATGATGTAAGTAGAGATGTGTTGTATTTGACGATATAGTGTTGCAGTTTCCAGTGAAAGTTAAAGAGAAAGGATAGTTACGATTGTACTGATATTTATATTTAAATAATTAAAAAGAGTGATTTTGTCGGCTTTATAAAAATTGTTGAATTATTATTAGTGAAAATATAATATTGAAGCATTGAATACATTCATAGTATTGAAGAAATAATATAGTGTATTTATATTGTGTATTTCAAGAAGGTCATTGTGACATTAACCGTATCCTGTGCTATTTGTGTATGTGTAATATCTTTCGACATGGAAGTTTTACCATGTCCTGTAAATGTGAATTTTAGTAACACGAGAGGTATATTTTTCTACTATTTATTGTTTCAATAGATTTTCATAATTTAGTACAACTAATTTTCTTTTTTTCAAATTTGATTTTTTTTTCTATTGTATTACATCTGTACATATATACAATATATATATATATACATATATATATATATATATATATATATATATATATATATATATATATATATATTATACTCACCTTTATTAAGAGACAATAATCGATATTATTATTATGAAATTATTTAAGTTTTCTAAATCAACTAATTTTTTATAGAATAAATGAGTATGATATTTCATTTTAATGTGCGGTATTTATTTTTTATTTCTAAAACATTTGAAGATTACTTTAGAATTTTTTCACTTATTTAATTATTTTTTTTTTCGTTCTATCACGCTTGCAATATATATATATAAATCTATATAAAATTGAACAGAATATATGTAATTCATAATTATTCTTTTTTTTTTTTGAAAAAGAAGAGAATTTCTTTAAAAAAAAAAAATAAACGAACAATATTATAATAATTATATATACTATAAGAAATGTTTTACTTTACAATATCAAAAAAATTTTAACTTTCTAAGTTATTCGGTTACCGGTACAACCGGCCGGTTGTCATGTAATATTTATATAGATGTTTATATTCATGCATGCGTGCGCATTTAATAAATGCACTTGCTTATTATTAGATCTGTAAAAATACATAAGATAAATATACATATTTATTATTATTATTATTATTATTATTATTATTGTTAATTATATAAACGTGACATTAGAATTTATTATATAATTATGAAAATTTTATTATATAAGTATGAAAATTCGTATGTAAAAAGAAGAAAACAAAAGTAACGATATAATTATAATTAATTAAATACGTTTATTATTATAGTTGGAACAGCTGAAGAATTTGATGGAGCCTGCCAGGCTCTAGCAAAACGATTGGAAGTTGAATTAAGAAGAGCGAAGCATGTACAGTTAGCATGTGGCGAAGTTTTGTTACCTGCTGATCTTTTGCCAAGAATAGCTAAAAATGTACTTAGCATGGCTGAAAATGAACCTTGTGGTCTTAGGTAAGTTTTGATATTATGTTTAGTAGTAATATTTTTTTTTTTCTCCAAGTGCATAGATATATTTTCATATATTATTTTTATTACAGAGGATGTACATTGTTTATTAGTTTTGAAACGGACAATGTATGTAGAAAACTATCAAAAATACAATGTGATCCTAATACAGTATCTACTTTTGAACTTTATTTAACTTTGAAACAAGATCATACATCTTGGCATATTCTGTTACCTCAGTTTCTAAAGTAAGTCAAATCACAATAATGAATAATAATTTATGAATATAAATATATACTATTGATTTGTTTATTTTTCTTTTTAGAAATCTTACACGAGGAGGTACTATTATGATCAGTAGAGATTTTACTTTGGAGAAAAAAAAATTATATAGATCATATCAACAAGTGTAATGAATAAGATCTGAGAATCATTGATTAATTTTCTTGATAAACATGATTATTCTAAGCTCTTCTAACTATAGGTGGGCTCCAACATGGCTATTTTTATTTTCCGAAGATGGATTTTTGTGATTTACATTTATTTTACAATATATTTGATTTAAAGGTAACCAAAATAATCAGAAAAATAAAAATAATAAAAAGAAGATAAACATGTGAGATACAAGATAGAACGAGAAGGGGCGAAATTTATGGGTTTTAACAATTGTGATAGTAAAAAAAATTTGTAATACTATTAAGTCTGGAAAGTTTCTTTACGTGATATCTAGATCTTATATTGCCTAACATTCGTAACTCAGTTTGAATAGTGTTTTTTTAAAAATATAAACATATCTGATCAAATGATATTATAGATTAAAATATATTTCTTTAAATATATGTTGATATATTTTGTAAATTAATTTTAAAAACATTAGATAAAAATTTCTAGATTCTCGTAAAGAGACATTTTTTCATAAGAGATATATCTTCATTCAAAGAAGAAATGACTCGTCATATAAGACTTGTAATAATAATTTTCCTGCATTTATACGTAATAATGCGGTAAAATTTAAATCAAGTTTTGCTAGCAAGAATTATTATTCTTGCTGAATGATAAAACTAGTAGTAGTAGTAGAAATAATGTATACATGTGTTATATACTTATAAGCTTCAAAAATACCAATGGATATCTAAAGTAATTTCGTTTGATACAAATTTTGTATATTTTTCTTCTGCGACATCCTTTTTTTTATATATCGATTATTAATCGATATATATCTATATAATTTTACCCACTTATAATAAGTGGATATAGTTATATTCATTTCTTTATTTATCTACACATATACACATATATATTCAATCCTACTGAAATTTTTTTTTTCCTCTAAAAAAAATTATAATAATCTTAGGTATTGATTGGTATTAATCTTGTGATATTAATAAAAAGAAAAAAAATCGCAATTTACAAAATACAAATCTACAATTTCAAAGATTGCAACATTTATAAAATTATATATAATATATATAATATCTATAATATTAAGAAGAATAATTTGTTTAATTATCATATAATTCATTGTCATCATTTTGTATAATCATGTTATTGACTAGTTATATTTTAATTTCGAAATTTAAAATAATTTAAAGACAAAAAAAAAATATAGAATAATCACGCGTATAACTTTATAAGACTGATCAGCGTTAGAATTTTTCAGACAATGTTTATACGCGTTCAAAAACAATTGAAATGATAAAAATTGAAATATTGAATCACACATCGAATACGTTATAATTTGAAAAAATAGATTATGTTTATACGAGTTTCGTAAATTAAAAAATAATTATAAAAAATACGATTTTTTTGCATTTGCTAAGATAACAACAAAAACCAAGAAAAAAAGAAAGAATGCACGATGTTCGTGATTCATTTTATTATATAGGAGTATTCAGAGTATAAAATGCGGTTATATATTTTTTGTACTTCGTTAAGGACAGAAGTATAACACGGGAAAAAGAATGCGTGTATTTGCACGTGTGTGTGTGCATATATTTAATTTTTTTTATACTTAATATATCGTTAAATATTATTTGCTTAAAAAAAAAAAATATGGCAGAAAGTGAAGTAACAAAAATAGAAATTTTAAAAATTATATTTAATATTGTTTTTATTCATTTTCCTCATTTTTCAATTTAAATTTATTTAAATTATCGCGTATATTCGACTTTTTGAATTATAAATTTATTTTAAAAACTTATAATAAGTATTTTCGTTATTATATAAAGTATTTTCGTTATATTGGATATTATATTTGTTCTTTTATCATAATCTTACGTATCTATAAAATATTTAATTTTTTTTTCAATTTTATTATTGATATGAATTTTAATTTGTAATTTTAATAATAAATAAAAAAATAAGAATCTATATCTTTTTACCTGTACACTAGAATTATTTAATTCATTTTATAGAATTGTTTGAATCAAGTTGTTTGGTATGATCTGGTAAAATTGTATACAAGACTTCTATTCTGAAAGATATAATTTTTCATAATTTTATAAAATTTTTTTTTATAAATTATATGAAAATTTTTGAAATAATAAATAAATTTCCATCTTAATTTTTTTTTTTTGAAAAATTTAAATATTACCTATTTGATAATGGCTGAAATTGCACTATTTCTTTATCATATAATGCAATTGTTTCATTTTGTTGTAAATTTTTTGATAATCGAGAAATATCTGTTATATCTTCCTGTTTATTTTTAGGATTGCTGTTAGAATTGCTCTTATGATTATTTCCATTGTATTTGAAATTTTTTTCAAAAATATTAATTTTATTTTTTTCAATATTATTTAACTTATCATTTTTATTTTCTGTTGGATTATTTACAATATATTGTTCATTCAAAGATAAAGAATAGATTTTTTTTTTTAAATAACGATTTGTTTTTTTCATTTCATGAATTACATTATGCAATTTTTTTGCTTTAGAAGATGTTATTATTTTTTCTTTATTTGGTTTCAATTTTTCTGTGTTAATATGTTTTGATTTTATTTGATGTTGTTTCTTTTTGTCAACATAATGATTCGAAAGTTTTATAGAAGTTATTGATGGGAACAGCGGAGAAATAAGTATCTGTGGAGATGGTCTTTGTGTTAAAATTTGCGAAACATTTTTAAATATCCAAGAATCCATTGGCAAAGATTGGGGTTCAATATCAACAATCAAATGTATTGCTTTTCCAGTTATGTAATGAGTCTGATAAGAATCTAATGTTGAAAATACCCACTAGAAAATAAATAAGCAGAAAGCAAACAAAATAAATGAATATTAAAAAAATTTAGAAAATCAATACTCGCATTGAATAAACGAAGCCAAACTATACGGGCACATTGACTATTAAATTCGAACAGTTTCTTTTCAAAATGATTTTTCTCAAGGCCATTTGCGATTACTTCACTAATAATTTCTTCACGAATATGAGCAATTCGATGATCCTGTAATTGATCCTGTAAGAATTCTTGCCACTTCTGTTCTCGGATATTAGACGGAATCAAATGATACATGCTTATTAATTTCGTTGATAATCCAGCCAACTAAAAATAATATTGTTTTTTACATATAATGAATTCATTTTTTTTTCATTCATTAATTTCAATTTTATAAGAAAATATTGAATAATATTGGAATTAATAATATTACATAGTTTAGATTTTTTAATACATTAATTTTATAAGAGTTAATGTATAATATATTGTGTGTATGTAATTGTATCAATATTATTTTGTAAATATAACACGTTATAATTTTGCACACAATATATAATTAATTATATATAATTAAATTATATTTAGTTAAAAGTTAAATATTTCATTTATTTATTGTCTCAAAGTATTTTCTTTCTCTTCATACAGAATGTACAATAATATTGTTATATTGGATATTGATATTGAATGTACAATAATTTGCATTATAAATAATTAATATTATTGAAGAAAAATTTTTTCATAATCAAGGAAATTATATCATCATCAGTGTTTTTTTATATCTGATAATAAATTCAAAAAATGATATATATATACGCATGTTATAATATATGAACGAATTATAATTATAGATAGATTAAAAAATTCACAAAATATATTTAATATTATCCTCAAAATATAATTTATAATTTTAATTTGATTTCGATTTTGATAGAAATATTTAATGAATATTTTTTTCTCACATTGATTGCAAAAAAATGATTTTAATTATATAAAATAATTTATATTACCTTATGAAGTAAATAAATTTGAAGGGACAATAATATATTTATGATTATTTTTTTCTCGATTTCTAATTTATAATATTATTATTTAATAATTATAGTTTTTTTTTTTTTACAGATATTAATGAATATTACACAAAACGACAATTCAAAACAAAAGAGCAAATCTTTTGTACTTCAACTATTCTATATCCAACTAACATTCCTTTCGTGAATGAACACAAATGACGATAAGATGACATAAGATCATTCGATATCGTGAAAATTCACGATAAAATAATACTGATTTCCTTGTATTGATCGTGCTTTTCTTTTAGTTATTAAATGGTACTCATTCTTCTACCTCTATATCGCATATTTAATTCAACTATGTGAGAAGATAGAAAAAGAAAAATAGAAGAATACGGTAGAAGAAAAAGGTTAGAAAAAAATAGTCGAATTCTAATTGATTAACAATGAAAAATATTTCTGTTTTAATTCACGACACTATTTATGATACCACCGGAAACAGGAAGACCAGTTTCTCCCATTAAGGCCAGATCTATTTCTCTTGCGGCTTGTCTACCTTCTGTGATTGCCCAAACTACCAAAGATTGTCCACGCCGGCAATCTATGCAAAACAAAAATATTTAATATTATCACTTAATGAAATACATAAAGAAAAAAAATCATTCTATCATTTTTAATATTTTTCAAAACTAATGCAATGTATTTAAGTATTTATATACATATAAATATAATATAATTATATAAATATTTTTCTTAATAATGTAAAATGTAGAAGATTAACCGCAGTTTACATTTTTTTTCATATAAAGAAAATTTGATTTTTTTTATATGAAAAAAACTTTGATAATAGATATAACCAATAAGTTTTTTATTGTTTGAGAATTACTATATTTACAAAAATATTTCAAAGAAGATAATCATTTTTTTCAATATTTTATTTCAATAATTTTTTCAATATTTTATAAAATTTTAAATTTGATTTATTGTCATAAGATTTATTTTATAGAGATACTTATGCTATTTTGAAGTTATTCAATTTTTGGAATAATCAATATGAATATCATCAATATGAATAAAAATTTATAATAATAATTTTTGTCTTGATATTTTAAATATCATAAATATTTACATATAATATAAAATAATATATAATCATAAGTATCACTCTATTAAACTTCGACTCGAAGAAAATAAGATTAAATTTTAGTCTCGTTAGTAAATTAAAAATAAAATAATTTCAATCTTGATTTTATAAAAAGATTATTATTATATAATGCAAATGACAAAAATATTGAAAAAAATTATTTTCTTTAAAATATTTTGATAATATAGCAAAAATCAATATATTTTATCTATTTATTTTTTAAATCTAATATTATCTTTGCATATTACAATAATTAAGCAACCTTTTTAATGACCAATAGATTCATATATCGTTATTTGCTGCCTACGAATTATCGATCATAGTGAATGGTGAAACAATAGTAAATATGTTAAAATATATTAAAACGATATTTACTTGGCATTTATAATTATTATTTATTATATGTAAACATGTACTCAAATATATAGATGAGACATTGATACATTATCTTTTGACTTAGGAAATAAAAACTAAAGCGAGTATTAATTAAATAGTTAACACATAGTATTGATAATATACATACATACAAATATACAAATATATACGAAGATACATTGACGAAGATTCGAATATCTGTAGCTAGCATAACATGTTAGCTAATTTTTATGGATAGATTCAGAACACAAAAATTTTTCTATTGTCAAAGTAATTATTATTGATATGTTTTATCGAACTTGTGCTATCATTTTGATGCATCCACTTTTCAGAAATGAATCAAATTTGTTGCAAAAAATATTTTACATAGAGTAAATTTTTACATTGTATCTCGAGAAATATTGAAAATCATAAATATATTGTCATTTTGTTTCGGAATATATATATCTTAAAATCAAATGTAGAAAAATAATTTAAATGTATTATAACCAAATATAAAATTACCATGTTAGTTCCAAACATGGGCTGATCGATATTTAGATTATTTTTTGATATATATTTCAGGATATTCTAGAATTATTCCAGTATATTTGACAAAATAAAAGAGAATATGAAAAAAGAAACTATTATAGTATTATAACTATTCTAATTAGAAAGAGAAAAAGATGAAGATTTTAAGTATTTTAGCATAATACTTCAAATTTTAAATAAAAAACTGGATTTTATAACTCAAGCAGCTGATATTAAATTCTATAGGAAAATATTAAATCTATAGAAGGGAAATTATTCTAATATCTTATTTGAACAAAGAAATCTAAGAAAAGCTAATTAAATACTTGCTTGTTAGAAAGTAAAAATTCTTCAGATATGTTTATAGGAATTCGATGGATGGTATCAGTTTTCAATTTAATATAGTTTATAAATTATTTTTCAAATTGCTAAATTTATTAATAGCACTAGATAAATTTTTTTTTGAAAGTATAAAAATAGTTTATTTTTTCATAAATCATACGGAACATTTTTTGTTAGACCATTTAATAAAGAAAATGTTTAAATTTTTTTTAATATTTTAGAAGAAATGTATAAAAAATAGAAATCTTTTTTTCATAAAGAAATACTATCCACGGTATAAATAAAATTTTATTAAAATATAAAATAAAATCTTTCATGTTATAAGAAAAGATAAAAAGTAAATAGGTTTAACAAAAGTTTCTGCAGAAAAAGATTGTATAATAACTATAATTGCCATATGAATGTTTTTAGATATTTCATTCTTTCTTTTCAGGAAAGAACATGATCTAAATATTGATGAAAAAATATCTTTCAGATTTGGATTGGCAGAACCCATCCTTTTGAATTCAAAATCATTATTTGATTGAAAATCTTGATTCAAAGATTATTAAGTTATTAGTTTTACTGATTTTAAATATTATAATCAAATGTTCATGTTTTAATATAATTGATATGATTAGAATAATAATAATAATAATAATTTTTTTCTTTTTATTTCATGGATAAACTCGTTTGGATAATTTATGGGATCATTAAAATCTTATTATATATATAATGAAGAAATAAAATGACTTCAAACATTGAAATCGTTCTGTTTCACCATATGGAGCTGTTTGAAAAAGGCAGACTAAAGAAATTACAATAAATAGATTTAAAGCAAGAATATTTTTTTTAATAATAATTTTTTAGTTTTTTTAGATTGAAATAAAGAAGACATAATATAATATTGCAGATATAATTCCTAATTTCACTTCGTTAAAATATATATGCTTTGGTATATTATCTGAAACTTATTCAATTATTTTTTCCTACTTCAAGTAAATTTTTTTGATATTTTTCTAATTCTTTTCTTTTAAAAAAATTGAAGCTGCTAAATTATAAATTCTCTATTATTACAGAATAATTATCTGTTTGTATTCTCTAATTATCTGTTATTTCTAAAATGTTCTATAAAGAAGCGTTGTCTCTACTTTGAATTCATTAAAAAAAAAAGAAATAAAAAAAAGTTAGAATTTGATGATTTTAAAAATTATAATAAAATCAAAACAAAAAAAATGAAAATGCAAATAATAAAATAAATGGAAATAAAAAACAAAATGGAAACAGTTGCGTTATTAAGAAATTTAGAAGATGATGTTAATCAGAATGACAAAAGCGAAATTCATTAGAGGACATTCCTTGTAATATATATATGTAATCCAGTTGTATATATTGTATATTTTGTGATGAATTTTCGAATTCGGACTCACAAGAAAAATTTTGAATAAAATATTTTCAATTTCATATAATGATTATATGTATTGAAATATATACGTAAATATTTTAAATAGCAATTAAATTAATTTATCTACATTTTAAATATATTTTTAAATATTTTAATTCAAAATATGTAGTTTTTTATCAATAACTCAATTATTTTATCAATAACTTATACCATATTTAGATCACTTCACTTTTTCGTGAAAAAGTGAAGATTTTAAATATATAATTTACAATATATATTGTTTTTCTTTAATGTATTTTGATTTTATATTGTAAAGTAAACATATTTTTAATATCCATTGAAGTGTTATATTTAAAAAATTTTTAACAATAAATCCTGAAATAAAACTGCTAGCTCATATTTAGATCATCTCTTCTAGTGTAATATTATCTTGCTGAGAAAATAATTTTACAATAATTGGAAATTTAATATAATCAACAATTAGATAAATTTCACAATCTGGATCGACACAAAATTTGGAAAGATAATAAAAGAGGAAATAGTTCAATTAATCCGAAAAGTTTATTCGGAAATTGGATACTAATTATAAATAGCCAATCATTATTATTTTATAAAAATATTATTGATATTTATTATTAATCAAAGGAATGACTATATTTCGAAATTCAATTTTGCATATTTTGCTTTTTATAGAAACTCTTTTTAAATTGTAATTTAATATTTATTTATTTAAAGCATGTTTATAATAATAATATAATAATAATAAAATAATAGCATAATTACATATAAATAATCACATTTGCCAAATGTTCTGCAAATTAGATTTTTTTCTACTTTTTCCTGCTCGTATTTGACATCATACTTAATATGGTAAGTCCAATGTATTTAATTTATAAAACGAATGATTAGATTTTTGAAATGTGTTCTAAATAGAATATTTTATAGATAGTAAAATCGATATAGTTAGATATTAATGACTATTTGATACTCGATGATATATATAATGAAGATTATTTTATTTTAATTAGTAATATCTAGAGGGAGTGTTAATTATTAACTTATAATAAGATAAATATAATTAATAACAATTGTACTTTTTAATATAAAAAATATGTAAGTAAATAAGTGTAAGTATAGATTTTACTTAATATCTACTTCTCGAATAAATGATTCGGATTGATCGAATTATCATATTTAGACGATATTATTTGTGAATTTATTAGTAATAATAAAAAGGATTATTTGTTGACCCTAATTACCAATATTTCGAGTAATATTTAATATTGTTAAATATCTATTATAAAGAATGTTAATATATTTGTAGAATATTTTTGAAGAAATTCTAGGAACTAAAAAATTGGTACACAAAAATGTTAATTAAAATTTATTAAATTATATGTAAGTTTAAAAGTTATAATAATAATTAAAATTTGCATTACATGAAATAGAAATAAAGTGAAGCTCTATTTTTGTTAAATTATTATCTTGTTTTAGCTCCACTTTGTTTCATTTCAATGCAAATTTAAATTATTTACAACTTGATAAATAAACTTTATTAATGTATTTTTGTATCTTATGTATCTCTGTATATTATCTTTCTTTTACAAGGATTTATATTTTTTAAATGTAAAAATTACCGAAATTAACATTTAAATTTAATAACATAAATTTCATGATATCTTTTAAATTTCATTTCGATCGATTAATGAAATCATTCACAATTATAACTAAAATTGTATGTAGTTCAGATTGAACAGATAATTGAACAAAATAGAAAAATAAATTAAAACGATGATTATTTAAATATAATCAATTAACTAATTTACTAATCGTGAAATATGAAATACATTATTAAAATCAATATTTTAAACAACTTTTTTCGATATCTTTTAGAAAATGATCTCTTCGAAAAATTTTATCCAGCTCATTATTATATAATTAACATTATAACATCATTTTTCTTTTCTGTATACATAATTTTTCCTAGAGCTAAGAATTAGATGTCATGCTTTGATTATTTATTATATATTTATTTTGAATGTGAAATGAAAAATATATTTAAAATTTCAGAAATATCATATATAGTATTAAAAAATTATTTTATTAATAAAATTTGCAAATTAAAAGTAAGTAATAGTTATATTAAATATATAAGAAAAAAATAATTCAAAATGTTGACTTTAACAATATATATATATATTTCAAGTTTAATAAAATTGGTGAGATAATTTCTATTTTAAATAATTTTTATTATTATCATAACAAAAATTATTGCATTTTCATTTTAAACGAAGTAAATTCTCTAGTTTTTAAAATTGTGAAAATTTCAATAATTTATTATTATATATTACATATAATTTAATTATTAATACAAAATATGAAATATTTAATGCGTTATGATTAATATAATATAAATCAATCATTTTTTGATGTCAAGATTTTTTTACAACTTATTTAATCGTAATATATACGTATTATTTTACGATTTAAATTTCAGAATAATTTTCAATAAGTTTTTTATGGTTTTATTATACTAATTTTTAATAAAGTATTGCAATAAATGAGCAAAAGAAAACTAACTAAGCATAAAAATAAAAGAGAACCTACCTCCTGCTGCATATATTCCAGTTAAACTTGTCTCGTATTTACCAAGTGATGTTTTGAAGTTACCTCTTTCATCCATTGCTGTATTTAATTCTGTTGCAATATATTTTTCAGGGCCTAAGAAACCCATTGCGAGTAGAACTAGATCACATTTATAGATCTAAATAAACATAATGGAGTCATATAACAAAAAAAATAAAAATTATCTAATAATAAAGAATTATCATAAATCATAATTTTTACCTTTTCTGTTCCAGAAATTTCTTCCATTTTCCAACGTCCGTTTTCCATCATCCATGATACTGAAATTGTTTTGATACCACTTACGTGACCACTTCCATTATCTAGAAATTCCTATTGAAAATATATAAATAATATTTATCAAGAATACTTATATTATATATATTTATATTATATATTTAATTTTTTACATACTAACCTTACTCAATGTACTAAATTGACGGGGATCTCGACCAAATTTCAAAGAAACTTCTTCATGGCCATAATCTACTTTAAATACACGTGGAAATTGAGGCCACGGATTATCGTGTGCTCTTTTACTCGGTGGTTCCGGCAAAATTTCAAAAGTGGTAATTGATTTAGCACCCTATAATTATATAATTTATAATTACAATCAAAAATATAAATAATAACATAATTAATAAATATAAATTATTGTATTATTTATTATTGTATTTTGTCGAAAATATAAAAAATTATATTAAAAATAAGAATAATTTTACCTGTCGTAAAGATGTAGCTATACAATCACAACCAGTATCACCACCACCTATTATAATAACATTTTTATCTTTAGCCATTAAACATATATCTAATGGGATATCATTTCCCATTTGTTTTTTTTGCCAATGTTCTAAAAAGTTTACAGCAAAATGAATTCCTTCAAGATGTCTACCAGGTATTTGTAAATCTCTTGGCCAAGTAGCACCCGTACATATTAACATTGCATCATATTGTTCGCGTAATTCCTACGATATATATAAATACAAAAAATTTCATATACAAATAAGTAATAAATATAAATAATAAAAATTAAAAATGTATAATTATAAATTGCGTAAATAGAAAATTAAAATTTCATACCTTAACAGAAATATGTTTTCCAACATCGACACCAGTCTTAAATATAATACCCTCTGCTGCAAGTAGAGACACTCTTCTTTGAACAACTTGTTTAGATAATTTCATAGTTGGGATACCATATTGCAATAAACCTCCAATTCGATCATTTCTTTCATAAACAGTTACTAAATGGCCTGCTTTATTTAATTGATGAGCTGCTGCTAAACCAGCTGGGCCAGAACCAATTATAGCTATTTGTCGACCAGTTCTCATCTTTGGTGGATATGGAACTATCCAACCCTGTTCGAATGCATGGTCAATTATCGCGCATTCAATGTTTTTTATTGTAACTGCTGGTTCCGATATACTCAAAACGCAGGCACCTTCACACGGAGCAGGACAAACTCTTCCCGTGAATTCTAAATATATAAATTTTATATATGTATTGTATAAATTATTGTACATATATATGTATATTTATGTATTATATATATTATATATTGTATATATTATTGTATATATGTATGTATATATATGTATTGTATATATTAAATATTATTAATTATTTTAAAAGATATACACTATGAACTAGTTTTTATTAATTTTATTAATTTACGAATAGTTTTTATTTCTAGCAATTAATGTTCTTTTGTAATTACCTGGAAAATTATTAGTTTGTAATAATTGATTTAAAGCTTCTTTCCAATTTGATTGAAAAACAAGATCATTCCATTTAGGAATGATATTTCCTAATGGACAACCATGGCTACTTTGACAAAATGGTACGCCACATTCCATACATCTTGCAGCTTGTATGCGCAATCCTTTACGGACACTTTGAAAATTATAGATTTCATTCCAATCGGCAATTCGATTTTCAACTGGTCGGTAAGCTCCTGTTTGTCTTTTGTATTTCATAAATCCTCTAAAACATTAAGAAAAAATTATATACCAATTTTTTAATGTAAAATAAATACTCAATTTTAAGTTTTAATGTTTTTAATTAAAACATTGGATTAAAAAAATATTAGCACCTTATCTTATCCAACTTATGCTGGGCCATATCAATATTTGCAATAGCATCTTCAATATCTTTAACCTGAACATTTAATGTTTGAGAACTTCCATTGGATATTGGTTGTATTTGTTTAGTTTGTTTTAATGCTCGTTGATATTCATATGGAAATACCTTCAAAATAATTAAGAACATTAATAATTAACACGCATGCATTTTATATATAATTATTTATTTCTTTATCTATATTTTTTAACCTAACTAGTTAATGTTCTATATTACCTTAACGAATCGTGTTGTTGGTTCAGGCCACAACATTAAAAGATCTTGCGCTATTAAAGAACCAGTTTTTTCGACAAATTCTTCTAAAAGTTCTTTCACATATGCAATATCATCTTGTTTGTTTAAAGGAAGCAGTTCTACCATATCAGGATTACATTTACTAAATATGAAAAATTATAGATTAAAAAAATATACAAAAATAAATAATGAAAGTTAGTTATAGTTAGTTATACTAGTTATAGTATAGTTTGTTCGCGAAAAGAAGGCGAATATTTATTATTTATATCAATTCCTTTTTCATTACATATTTTAAATCAAAACATATAATAAAAATATATTTAATATGAAGTTAAATTTGCAAACTTAATTTGTAATATATGACCTGCAATAAAATTTCTGAACAAAGGATGATTTCCAATGGAAGTGAAATAAATCATCGATATAAATAAAGCGATATTGATGTAAACATTATATTCTTTGAATATGAATTAGTATAAAATGTTAATATATTTCTGAATATCTTCAGAAAATCGATTTTAAATAATTGATATATAAAAAATATAAATATAAATATAAATATAAATTGATATATAAAAATATTGATTGAAATTTATTTATATAAAGTTATAAGCAATTTAAGTCTGAATGAAGCAAGACATAGAAAAAATGAATTCTATATTCATATTCTAAATATATTAACATTCTATATATGTATACATAATAATAGAGCATAATAATATAATAATAATAAGAGATACAAAAAGCATTATGAAGGACTCATACCTTTTAAATGATCCATCTACATCTAAAACATAGGCTATCCCACCAGACATTCCAGCCGCGAAATTCCGACCAGTAAGTCCCAAAATTACAGCACAACCACCAGTCATGTATTCGCATCCATGATCACCAACACCTTCAACTACTACTATTGCGCCACTATTACGAACACAAAATCTTTCAGCAGCAATTCCTCGAAAATATGCTTTGCCAGATGTTGCACCATAAAGACAAACATTACCAACAATTACATTTGTATTGGAATTAAAAGTACAATCTTTTGGTGGATATATAACAACTTCTCCTCCACATAAACCCTAAAAATTATAAAAATATAGTGTACAATATATAAATTCTTGATAATTTTTTTTTTAAATAATTAAATTAAAAAAATTTACTTTGGCAACATAGTCATTAGCATCTCCTTCGAGAGTAACATGAACGCCTTTAGTCATGAAAGCACAGAAACTCTGACCTGCAGAACCTTTCATTTTTATATTAATACTACCTTCAGGCAAACCATTTTCACCATATAATCTATCAATGTAAAAATAAAAAGAAAAATAATTAATTATCGAAAATATATGTTTACAAACTTATTTAAAAAGAAATTAAAAAAAAAATTTAAAAATAACAAAAAACCATTACTTTGAAATATGATAGCTTAATGTTGCTGCAAATGCTCTACATTCATTGTTAATATTTAACTCAATATCAATACGATTTTGTTTTCCATTCAGTACATCTGTGATCAATTCAATCACGCAATTATCCAATCTATTTTCTAATTGAAAATCTTGTTTTACTGATCCTCCGTGAATATTTACTCCTGGCCTGAGTTCAAGTGCATTACGTAAAATATTATCGAGCTTTAATGTTTTAGCCTTTTCTATTATGATATCATTGCGAACCTTCAACAGATCTGTACGACCGATTAAATCTTGAAATTTACGTAATCCAAAATCGGCCATATAAGAACGTACCTAAATAATAACAAAAAAAAAAAATTATCTTATGTATAAAAAATATAAAAAAATATGTTTTAACATTTTTATTATAATATATATTACATATAATTACATATATAATATATAATTAAATATACATTTTTATTATAATATATATATTATATATATAAAAATATGTTAATAAATATATTTTTAATCAAATTTGGAAATTCTTTATTTTATTCTTAATGTGACATACCTCTTCTGCCAATGCAAAGAAAAAATTAATCACATGTTCTGGTTTCCCACTAAATTTTTTTCGAAGTTCTGGATCTTGAGTCGCAATACCCACAGGGCAAGTATTTAAATGACATTTCCTCATCATAGTACAACCCATGGAAATTAAAGGCGCAGTGCTAAAACCAAATTCATCAGCACCTAAAAGAGCTGCAACTATTACATCAAATCCAGTACGCATTTGACCATCTGCTTGTACGATGACACGTGAACGAAGATTATTCAGAGTTAAAATTTGATGAGTTTCTGCAACTCCTAATTCCCATGGTAATCCAGCAGACTTTATTCCTGTCCAGGTACTAGCACCAGTTCCACCATCATGACCAGATATTACGATATGCTCTGCTTTACCCTGCATAAAATTTAAATAAAAGGAAATATAATGAAAGTTGGAAAATGACATAATAAAAAAAATGCATATTTCTAAATATAATTATCTTATGTACTATTTACATAATTACCTTAGCTACACCTGATGCAACTACGCCTACTCCTACTTCTGACACCAATTTGACAGAAATACGAGCATTTGGATTTGCACATTTTAAATCATAAATTAGTTCTGCAAGATCTTCAATTGAATAAATATCATGATGTGGTGGTGGTGAAATTAAACCTACACCAGGTACTGAGTGTCTAGTTGCAGCAATTTCAGCAGTAACCTATATAAATTGTGTTTATGTAATTCATGTTCAATGTTTAACTTTATTATATGTGCAATACAATTAATTTTTGCTTGATATATTTATATGAAATTTCCATCTCAAATATTATCGATATTTGAACCGCGTCTATATTGATCAATAACAAGATATTTATTTAATGATAAATAACATTTCTTTATAATAAGAACTCGAATAAGATATAATAAATAATATAATAAATACCTAGATTGTTTGCTCTAAATAACAATTTTCATGTGATCAATTAAATTATCTTTTTGAGAATAAAAATCTATTTTAAAAAAATCATAAATAAAATCATAAAATCATATGCTCACCTTATAACCAGGTAATTCACCTCCTTCTCCTGGTTTTGCTCCTTGTGACATTTTGATTTGAAGATCATCAGCATTTGCCAAATAACTCGATGTTACACCAAAGCGACCACTTGCAACTTGTTTAATAGCTGATCGTTTATTAAATTCTGGATTTTGATTCAAATATCTGAAAATGGCAAATTTTATGCATATTGGCATTTATTATATGATTCTTTATTAACATTTTAGAAAACATATACAAAAAAAGAGATGGAAAGAGATTATTTATTTTTTTTATATATATGTATGTATGTAATTTATAAAAAATATAATTTTTATAGCTTAATTAAATACCTATCAGCATTTTCACCTCCTTCACCAGTATTCGATTTACCGCCAATATTATTCATTGCAATTGCTAAAGTAGTATGTGCTTCTATAGAAATGCTTCCAAAACTCATAGCTCCTGTTGCAAATCGTTTCACAATTTCAGATGCTGGTTCAACTTCTTCAATAGGTATTGACTTTCCTGCTTTTTTTACTAATTCCAATTGACCACGCAAAGTGCAAGCTTTTATCATTTCCATTGTAGTTTTTCGATATTTATCATAAGCATTCCAATTCTTTGAATTCACATAATCCTAAAAAAAAAAAAATGTTGAAAAGAAATAATAGCAATTATCATCTTTGTATTGAAATAAATGAAATAAATTTATTGAAATAAATGCTTGTCAATATTTTTATACATAGAATGTATGACATATCTCATTATGATTTTTTATAAATTTCTGACAAAAAAATTTATAAGAAAAAAATGTTTCAAAAATATGTAATAAATGTTAAAATAAACTATAAATTGCAATATAAAAAATTTCTAAATAATATTTTTTTCAATAAAAGATTAAAATCATATTGAATTTTTTACATGATACTGTATTTTCTAATTTCTAATTTTACTTTTGTAAAATATGAAATTAATAAAGAAAAATTTTATTGTTATTTATAATAAATTATTTTAATTGTATTAAATTAATTTTTGCATTCAATTACAATAATAAATTTTCAAATTGTAATTGTAAACACAATTGATGAGTTAAGTTAATATTAATATTTGTTATTATAATAACACATTATTATATCATCATGATGAACTTTTTAATATGAATTCACTGTTATTGAATCTATTCAGTATGAATTATAAATGATCCCATGAGAAAAAATCTAATAAAGACAAATCAGGAAACCAAGAAATAGGATTAATAAGATTAATAGGATTAATGTGATTTCTAAAGATTAGGGAAATAGAATTTAAATATTTAATTATTGATCAATTTTGCTATAATCTTGATTTAAATTTTTTATAAATTGTAGCATTTTAAAAATAGATTAACTTTTGAAATATTTTTTTGTCAAAAATTCATAAAAAATCATAACAACAATTATATTTCCTATATATATTAAACTGAAGAATTTTGATATTTATCATTAACTTATTTTACCTGCAAATTAGCAATACTCTCAGGATCATTTATGTGTTTTTCTCCTCCAGATCTCCAATGATAGATTCCTGGATTGCGAATAATAAGCATATCCATAGATTTTTCCCAATATGTAATTTGATGTCTTTCAAATGCTTCTTTTGCTAAAATATCAAATGTTACTCCACCAATACGAGATTGTGTGCCCTATGTAGAGAATACAAAAAATTGCAAAAAATTAAATATTGTTTTTAAAGAAGAAATATGTTAAAGTTGAATCTTAAAAAGAATATGATGTACGTCATTGAAAGTATTGAATCATAATAACCAATTTTCATTAATTGGATCCAATTCTTAATCATTCGTATTTCTATAAAAATTTTTTAATTGTTATAATTGAAAACTTCAACCTGATTATATAATACATACTTTGAAACATTTATCGATAACTTCATCGCATAAACCGACTGCTTCAAAAATTTGAGCTCCTTTATAAGATTGTAATGTAGAGATTCCCATTTTTGCCATTACTTTTGCTATTCCTCTCTCCATTGCTTCTGCATAATTCTATAATATTTTTTATTTATTTTTATCTATAATTATTATTATCACTATTTCTTTTTATATTTATTTTATTATTAAACACGTAATATTATTATATATTATAAATATATATAATAGTATTATTAATAGATATACCGAACATAAAGCGTTATCAGTTAATGATGAATCTAATACACCATCCATACGAAGATTTCTTGCCATTTCAAATACAAGATATGGACAAATAGCATCTGCTCCATAACCAAGTAGCAAACATATATGATGCACTTCTCTAGCCTCAGCGGTTTCCAAGATGAGACCAACTTTCATACGTTGTCGTTCTTCGATTAAATAATGATGTACTGCACCCAATATTAATAAACTACTTACAGGTACTCTAATAATAATAAAATATTATATTTAGAATATTATAATATATTCTTGTTTTTTTATAATTATATTAATATAAAAATAATAATTAAACACCTATAAGTATGTACATATTATTAAATAATAATCTTACCTTTCAGAACTACCTTGTCGATCAGATAAAACAAGAAATTGAAAACCTTCTTTTGCAGCATGATTAGCTTCTTGACTGACACGATTTAACGTATCAATTAATCCAGATGGACCATATTGTACGGGATATGTTGCATCGATTATTTTAGTTTTCCAACCGCGATATTTTGTTCGTTTGATTATTTCAAGATCATCTAAAGAAAGTATTGGTTGTGATAAAAATAATCTATGTACTTGCAATTCATTTGGTTCAAGGATATTGCTTTCTGGTCCAATAGGACAAAGCATTGACATTACAATCTTCTCTCTAAACGGATCTATCGGTGGATTTGTCACCTGAAAATAAATTTTGAAAAAAAATAAAAAAAATGTTACATATTGCTAATAATGTTTATTTATAAATACCTGAGCAAACAATTGCTTAAAATAATCATAAATAAGTGGTTGAAATTGAGAAAGACAAGCTAATGGAGCATCATTACCCATGGAACCCAATGATTCTTTCCTATATAAAAATTTTATAATTTCAATTCATATGTATAATAATAAATAAATAAATAAATAAATAAAAACAAAGTATGTACTGTAACCAGTACGTAACAAAGTATATTCTATAATGTACATCAACCAGAAAAAGATGATGATTACATCTTTAATTCGTTATTATCTATTGTTTCTCTTCATTACATCTACTAGTCCAGGAGATGTAAACATTATTTTATCTTTTTCTAGCAAATTCATAGTACATGCATACATGTATTTTTGTTTATAATTGATTATAATATTGATTGTAATTAAAAATGTTTAAGACATAAAATTACATACTTAGATTGCATCATTGGCAAAAGAAGTAAATTAATAGTTTCAAGAGTGTATCCATAGAGTGATAATCTTTTATCTCCTCCCCAAACTCGATTAACGACAGATATTGGATTTGCGTCATTTAATGCATTTTTTTTAGTTACTTCTTCATCTATGGCCGAACCGTTTTCAATTGTACTCGATGTCTTTTTATAATCAATGTCTGCAGCACGAAGTTCTTCCATTGTAATCTATGAATATTTATTTTTTTATGCCATTATTTATTATATCAATCAAATTAATATTATTTATAAAAGATAATTCATTTAAACATAAAAAAATCGAAGAATATTATTTCGATAGTTATATAATAGAAGAATCTTCAGATTTTATTTATACATATATTAATAGTTATATCTTTTCCAATTATGATAGTGATATTCATATTTTTTAATTATATCAATATTTAATTATTATTGTCAATTAGTTCTCTTTTCATTGCTTGAAATATGAGTAACTTTATTTTTTATACATAATTAGCGATCAACTTTTAAATTATTTGCAAAAAAAATAGTGTTAAATTATTGAATTCTATTTTCATATATCCATGACAGTGTATGCATCAGTATGCATTTTTTACCAATTATTCATATTATATCAAACTGATCAGCAATCGATATATAGAATGAATATATGAATAATAATTAATAAATACCAATATTATTTTTCACATAAATATAATTAGAATAGAATTTTAGATAGTAGATTTTAATAACTATCGATGTACATATAAATAAAAAATATAGAAAATTTTTCTTTTATCATATAATTATTAAAAGTAATATTCTTTTTTTAATTTAATTGATGACCGTTGTTCGATCGTTAACTTTAAAAAATTTTTTCATTATAATATATATATATATATATATATATTATAATGAAAATATATATATATATATCATGATACGATATTTAAAAAAGTCTTTCATATCGAAGAAAATAGCATTTTGAAATATTTATAGAGGTTTTTAATTTTTTTAATTATGAAAATCTTAAAAACAATATATATTATTATATACAATATATAAACCTTTATAACTGTAAAAATATAAATGTCACTTGATTGGAAGAAATCACTATTTTTAATTTTTTTTAATTTTGAAAAATTTTTTCTAATAAAAAATTTGAAAAAAATCACAGACATGTATTCCATATGTCCAAAATCATTTTTTTCATAATTTTATATTCAATGCAACATAAGAAATAAATTACAAATTAATTATGTTTTGTTGAAAAAAATATTTTATTCTAAGTAACTACTCTAATAATAAAAATTCTAGGTTGAAACTTGATCAATTTTTAAAGTTTATTTCTATTGATTAATAATAAGTTATATATCACTTCAATTTGATTTAATTTGATTTCAATTATTATTTATTTGCTCATTCTTTCTCCATTTTATAGCATTTCTAATCCATTTTCTTTTAATTTATCATTTTAATAAATATTATAATAAATTGTAACTGTTTTCAATTGTTTCAAAATATTAAAAAAAAGAAAAAGAAAGAGGAAAAAAGTAGAGAGGAAAAAAGAGAGAAGAAAGAAATATATAATATTTGATACTGTCATGCATTTACGTACAAGTTTTTTTCTTGTATAAATTAATTTAACTTCAATTCAATCTAATATTTTTTTTTCTGATTTCAATAATTTTTAAATAAGTTACAGAAGAGAGATTGTAAATAATTTTTTTCTATGCATATAATCGATTAATTTAATTTTCAAGATATTTGCAGAAAGATTGTTACTATTATCTAAGATTTCATTTGCATTTGTGATAATATGTACGTATATGATAACAATATATGACTGCTACTTATTAATTATTTATATAAATATATCGTAGCAATAGATAAATAATTAATATATATAATAAATGAACTGATCAAAAAACATAGATTTTAAAGGCTTAAAATATTTCAAGTCCAATCAATAATAAGTTTTCGGATCAATAGAATATGAAAATAAAATATAAGATCTTTGACCGAAATTATAATAAATATTAAGAGTGAGATTAATGTATTATTTATAAACTTTTATATATATATATATAGGCGAAATTCAAATATAGTAATAATAATAATTATTTTTTATAAATATCAAATATCAAAATTTAAAACTGTTATAGTTATATATATAAGAAAAAATTATGAATGTATAGAAAAATCTTGTTTTCTATAATATATTTAAATATTACCAAAAAAATGTTACAGAAATATTATATGCGAATGTATTTTAATATCAGTTATATTGCTGATACAATAATCCAATAGAAAAAATTTTTCGATAAATTCGAAAAAAAAAAAAATAATTTTAAAAAAAATAAATTTTTTGACACCATTCAAATTACAATTATAATTTCAAACAAAATATATTTTTACACAATTGAAAAAGATATTTAGATGATTTTATTTATTATTAAATAAACCACCTTGTATATAAAATTATATATATATATATATATATATATATATATATATATATATATATAAATATATAAAATTAAAATTAGTTAGAAATTAAAATATTTTTACAAAAATTATTCATAGAAAAAATATAAAATAACTATAAAACTTACAATATGATTATTAGAAGAAACAAATATGAAAAATATACTCACCATCTATACATAATACGAAGTATGATCAGTATATAAAATTGTTTGCAAAAAAAGAAACATTTTTTTTATTAAATATATTTTGTAAATGAAAAAACATAAATGTAGATAAACATTTAAATATTGATTTAATTGAGTTTTAGTTAATTTTAAGAAAAGATTAAAAAATAAGTCTCGAAAAATTCGATCAATTGATATGAAATTTAGAAGAGAGATAAAAAAGAAAGGAGTTTAAATTAGTTAATAAAATTTTAACTTCGAAAAATTCATTCGAATATTTTCCGAAATATTAATATAAAATTTTTAGTATATTACATATTGAATATTGTATATAGATGTAATTAATACAATGAATGCTGCTTATTCAAATGTTATTAATATCTTTGAATATCATCATTAGTTATCGATATAGATTGATGATAATGTCATAATTGATAACGTTTTTGATGTATATTTGACGTATTTGGCCTCAGTTATTCAAATGTTATTAATACAATCATCTTTGAATATCATCATTAGTTATCGATATAGATTGATGATAATATCACAATTGATGATGTTTTGATGTATATTTGACATATTTGATGGCCTGAATATCTACAAGATATCTTATACAAAATTTCGATGCTAAAATCTGATTTTGTTGACTTTTAATTATTCAAATGATGATATTTGATAACTTAAGTATATTTAATTTTTTGATAACGAATGATGATTTTTTAGACTATCAAAATTAAAATGTAGCATGACATAGCAATAGAATAAAAATTATTATGAAATAGAAATAGAAGTAAAGAAATAGAAATTCAATATAAATTTGATCGTCATCAAATGTGTTTTTGAATTATAAGACATGAAATACTTAAAGAATAGCAAAGAATTATAGCATAGATATGATGTCATTTTTTTTAACTGCTACAATTTACAATGTTTGTCGCTGAAATTTTGTATAGAATCTTATATTCTATACATAGATATAGAAGTCAATATAATATTATCTAATAATTCTTACAGTGAAAATAGTTATATTAATAACAACAATGACAATAATTAATAAAAATTTACATATGAAATATTCAATATATGATGCTGGAAGTTTTTTATTAATATCTCGAAAAATAATAATTAAATAAAATTTTATATTTGAGATCAAATTTTATGTCAATCAATCACCGAAATTTTTCGAAATTACATTATATTAAATTTCATATATTAATCAATATATCATTTAACAATCGAAAAAAAAGATATAAAAAAAAATACCTGATCTTTTAGCCACTTAGAATGTGGTCTACTTCTCGAAATTTGCAATTTCAATTCTACATCCTCTATGATCTTCTTTTCGTATGTATCAACCAATAGCATTCTACCAGGTTTCAAGCGACTCTATAAAATGAAATATAAATAATTATTATTAATTATATGTGATTTGTTATAATATATTTCTAAAATTAAAATAGATTTAAATTTATATAATAATAGATTTAAAATAAATTTGTATAAATTTATTTCCTGAATTAATTTTATATTATATGATATATTAAAAAAAATCAATAAAATATAACTTAATTTTTTTTCATAAATTCAAAAATAATATACATAATAAAAACTGGCCATTATATTAGATTTAATACTAAGTCGTTCATTTATAAATTATAAATTTACTTCTTAAAGATATAATAGTAATATAATAAATTTTAAAATATAAATGCTTGATTAACTATTCAATATTTTAAATTAATAATATTTTAATATGAGAACAAAATAATTAAATAAAATTAATCTATATTACATAAATAGAAAAAGACAGAATATCATATATTACAAAATGCGCATATATTTTATAATTTCTTATAATCAGTTTTAAATTTATAATATAAAATTTAAAAAGAAATGTAAAAGGAAATGTATAAATTAAAAAGAATAGAGAGCAAAGCATACAAAAAAGAACTCACCCAAAATAAAGAATTAGAAAAAGATATTAACTTGCTTCATAAGAAAAAATTACCGCTTATAAATAAGACACGAATTCATTCCGAGCACTGTATTTAACTTGCTAATTGTTCAGAAAAAGCTTTGCTCCTTGTATGCATGCAGTATTCCTTCTAGAACTGAAATTCTGTATATCGAAAATAATATAGAGAAAGAGCATATGAATGGCTGATTATATATGAACTGCTGTTTCTTCAAGGACAAGATCTGATCGACATCATATATATTTTCTCATTTACCTTTAGAACTATGTTGCTGGGTGGAGTATCATAAACACCCACTTCAGAGGCCATTACCATCATATTATCCTTAGTGACATAGAAGCGCGATGGACGCAGGCCATTTCTGTTAAATAAAAATTTTATATTACTATCTCATTTTTGTGTATTATCATTAATTAAGACTATCTTCTTAATATATTCTATTTATTCTTTTTTCTATTTTTTTGGCTTTTTTATACATATAATTAACTTTCGATCGGGGAATACTTCGGGACAACGATATAGCAAACTTAGTATTGTAGACAATTTTCTTTCTTGTAAGTATTGTAAGAATTTTAAAAAGATAATTTTATTTCAGAATATTATTTCAGTAATCGAAAAGTATTAGGTTTCTATATATAGTACTTGCTTGCTATATATTCAGGGTTATGAATGTACTATTATATAAAAATAAAAAAATGTATTAAAGTAGCATTGCATTTCCGATATTTTATGTGAGATATTTTGCAAATATCATTATCATTATCATGTCATCGATTATTCGACTAATATGATTAATATTGCGAAGATAATTATATTTATTATGTTTAGGTAGGCAGAATTTATTAATATTTTTAAAACTAATAAAAAATTAAAATTTTAGATTTAAAATCTATATTTTCTCTCTTCTAAATTTCATGTCACTCAAAAACATATGCTTTTCGAAAAAATATTTTTTTGAAAAATATCCAAATTATTTTTTTAACATATTTGAAAATTGTAAACAATTTTTATTTCTTAATTTTTGATTTCACATCATATTTTTAAAAAATAAAAAAAAAATGGATTATTATATTTTGCGAAATTTTTCTATGAAATAGTTAAATGTAATTTTAATAAATAATTAAGTCTTATTTTGTTATTTTAATTTACAAAATAATAAATTAGAAAAGTCACTTTGTTTTAGATAAAAAAATAAATTGTGTATTGCTCTCATATAGTTATTCTTCTATATCAGATATAACATTGTTGTACTGTTATTTTAGTGAAATCTACGAAGAAATATGATTTATATTTATAGAAAAATTAGACGAACTTTTTTTTTAGTAAATGACATTTTTTTTATAGTAATTTGTAATATGCTTCTTTATTTTAAGTATTATATTTATATTTATAAAAAAATGTCATTGAAATATGATAATGGAAATCACAACAAGACAATGGATTACTTCTATCATGAAAAAGATAAAAAAGTATCAGAAAGAATAGGAGAATGTAATGCGCTATGTATTTCTTAATTCCGAGAATAAAAAACTTTTGGTACATTCAATTCAATTCTATAATCTATACATGCATGTCTTTGATAATGTATGCATTAATATGATATGATAGCTTATCTATTGTTTTTATAAATATATTGCAACATTTAAAAAATATATATAACAGGTATATGTATAACAAGTAGATTAGTAAAAAATTAAATGATAAGAATTGTTTATGGATTATAATTACAAGAATGATAATATTTATTATAATTTCAATTATCCAAAAATTGTTTTATATTTTATTTTTGCATTCTGCAAATCCAAAGGAATGCACAAACTTAATATTAGAATTGAAAAATTTTATATATATTTCGAAACATCATAATCTATAAGGAAATAAATTTTTGATTGGTCTAATCGTTATATTATTTTAGACTACTTGCTACAATATATTTTGCATCATGCTGACATGATGTTAACGTATTCAATATATTTCAATTGTAACTAAAAGTTTTTTATTAATACTTCGAAAATTAATAATGATTCGAAGCTAAAATTTTATATTCAGAATTTC
The DNA here is from genome assembly GCF_048593485.1 of Apis florea. Classification (NCBI taxonomy): domain Eukaryota; kingdom Metazoa; phylum Arthropoda; class Insecta; order Hymenoptera; family Apidae; genus Apis; species Apis florea. Next base: position 487,025 of record NW_028256783.1, on the reverse strand, counting down.
ATTTACTTCTTTCTCTCTCGTTTTAAAATTTCAAAAGATACATACTGCATTTAATTCAAATAGAATAAGGGACGGATAGATAAGAGACAATTTCGAATAATGGGATTAATATTAATTATATAAAAAATTTATATAAAAAAACCGAAATTATAACATTATATCAAAACTATGTTATCTTAATTAAATGAAAAAATTTTGTATAAAATTTTTTTTTTTTTTTTAATAATGTAACTTATGGAAGCTTCTAGTGTTAATAATGCTATAGCAAAGTGAGCTTATAAGTTAACCGTATTATGTTTTGTTTTTTTTTTATTTACGTAATGAAAAATGGTATTTTTATAAGTGATATTTTTATCTTCAAATAATTTTCGCAATATAAAAATTTGATTATTTAATGACTTTGCAAACTCAAACGCATTATAAGTCTATGATATCTTCTCGTCACATGGTTTTTTCCATATACAAAAAAATCTAATTGAAAAACATCAAAATCTTTAATATAATGGATTAAATTTATAAATTTTATATTTTCTATTTTTATATTGTGCAACAAGAAAAATATTATGTTTTTAATATTTTCTGATTTAAAAGATATTTTTCAGATTTGTTCTTAAAATAAATGAAATAGTTGTTTCATAATATAAATTTTCAGAAATTAATACGAAATTATAATAAATTTAATCTTTGTTATATATACACAAAAAGATAGTGTTACTTGTTTACTATTCCAATGATAATTTCATCTTTACTATAAAATTATAATTTTCAGAATATATGGGTGAGTTAATGACTACATTTAATAAATATATATTTATTCATAAAGAATAAATGCAAAATGCAAAAATAAAATATAAAATAATCCTTAAGCGATTAAAATTATGATGACAATGATCTATTATATCAATTGAATAATTGTTTTGTATTGTAAATGGTTATTACATTTCATGCACGCGCTACTATATAGATATATACGTATAAACGAAATTCAATATAGTAATAATATTATTTTTTGTAAATATTTCGAAAATTAAAATCGATCGCTGATTATATTTATAAGAAAAGATTATTTAGAATCTCGTCCTCTGTAATATATTTAAAAATTATCAAAATTAGAGATATAATTATACGTTTTACTTATTAAAATCTATAAAAAGATAAAGAATATAAAATTTTTTTTATATACAATACGTGTTATTTTCATAGACAAGAATTTCTCATAAATATTTCAAATTTATTATAAAGAAAAAGAAAAAAATGATTCTTATTAATAACACTTTATGTATATTTTATCTATGAAATATTATGACAGCATATCATTCGCTTTTTCTTACTTAATATATAAAATTATATCTGTAAAATTTATGACACATACACATACATATACGCACAAATTTATCGAGATACATACATAACATAAATAAAATTAAGGAAAACTACATGAGAAAGAAATGGAAAATAAAAGTTATAATTAAATAAAGTGAAAATTAAATACATAATGAATTCTACCTATCTAAAATAGCACCAACATAGCGTCCATCCGTAAAAGTTAAAAGAGCAGGACCATCCCAAGGTTCCATCGCACATGCAGCCCAGTGATAAAAATCTCGTTTCTCTGTTGCCATCGTTAAATCGTTTTGCCATGCTTCTGGTACCATTGTCATTACTGCCTAAATATATATTTTCTTCAGATTTCCTTCAATCGTCGTAAATAAATGAAAAAGCGAATCAAAACTACATATATAATATCATACAATTTCACAATTATGTATTATATATATGTTTCACGTACCTCTGGCAAAGATCGTTGACCAACCATTACCAAAAATTCTAAAACACAATCAACGGCCCCCGAATCTGAAAGATTCGGCTCTACTACAGGATAAAGCTGTTTCAATTGTTCCCCAAAAATTTTGCTACTCATCACTCCTTCACGGGCTTTCATTAGGTTCACGTTACCTCTTAAAGTATTAATTTCACCATTGTGCGCTAATAATCTATAAATATCAAATTGTATGAATATCATGTGCATGTGCATGTATATTGCATTATGTATATTGCAATATGTGATTAAACACTTGCTTACCGAAGAGGATGTGCTCTTTCCCAGCTAGGAAATGTATTTGTGGAGAATCTTGTATGAACTAATGCCAAATAAGTTTCAAAATTTGGAGACTATAATAAATATAAATAAAATATTATTCAAAATAAATGATTATATATTTATATGTAGTCTAAGATATATAGATATAAAAAGATCAAGAGATATAAATAATTGTTACATATATCAATCAATTGTTAAAATAATATTTATAGTTTTTTTTTAATTAGATTTTACAATCTACTTATATTTCTAAATAAATTATATATTATTATATACCTTCAAATCTAGAAAATAAAGCCATAATTGATCCGCCGTCAATTGTCCTTTGTAAACTATTGTTCGTATAGAAAGTGAACATATGTAATACCTAATTCCTAATTGTGGTATAGAATGGGATGATCTTTTCCTCAAAATAAAAACCTGTAGTGAAAATCTAAGTTAGGATTAGAATTTAACAAATTAACATTATAAATATAAATGAAAAATTAAAATATTAAAATATTAAGACGACAATATTTATTTTTATTTTATTTTTTTATTTATCAAGATATTATATATCAAAACTACTTATATTTTTTATATTTCTTTAAAACTATAGATTATTCAATAATCACTTTGCATTTATATAATTAATATAATATAATTTTATTAATGTTTTGGTAATATTAAAATTAAACTATATCAAAAGTAAGAATAGTAAAGAATTCGATTTAAAATAATAGAAGACAATTTATTGAATATATGAGCATAAATAATTATTATTGTAATTAAGTTTTGTAAAAAAAAAATTCAAATAAAAATCTAAAATAAAATAAAATAAAATAAAATAAAATAAAATAAAATAAAATAAAATAAAATAAAATAAAAAATTCAAAGAATAATTAACATGCATACTTTTATTGCAATATTATTTTTGTATTTTTATGAAAAGTTCTTTATTTCAATTATTTGAAATAAATTATTTATATTTTATGAAATTTCGTAAATATTTCTAAAAAAAAATCTATCCAAAATCTATCTATTTAGAAAAAATATAGGAATGAATTTATCTAGAAAAATGTATCTAGAGAAAATATAGGAATGAATTTTAATTTAGAATTTTCGAAAAAATATTTCAAAGGAACATATATATAATATATTATCGCTATAAAATGATATCTCATCTATATGAATTCTACTATATTTATATGAATCTACTATATTTTACTAAAAATATGCAAGGATCGAAAATACTTCACGATTCAAGAATGTTACTATTCTTGATAATGTTAAAACTTCGAAAAATTAGAAAATTCAAATAATTGAAGACTAACTTTTCGATTTTGATGAATTTAAATATATTGTATATAAGATGTCGAATGATGCAACAATAAGAAAAATTCAAGTATTTTAGATGATAATATGTACTTGCAAAATATGACAGTAATTATTTCTTTCTTTGCTCACAAATAATAAAACTGAATGAAAATAGGTCGAAATAGAGAAAAAAAAATTTGAGGAGACTAATTAAAATAAAAAATGAGCATCAATATCATAATAATATCAATAGAATCAATAAATTCATAGAGTTTTTCTATCATATTTGTGTGCACGATTATTATCGTTTTTACAAACTTTTATATGTTTTATATGAAAAGATCAAATATTAATTATATATATTTTCCTATACAAATAACTGCAATTCGATTTTAATTTTTAGAAATATTTACAAAAAATTATATGTTTAAAAATTATCATTCGGATGAATATATACATTCATTATATATAATTGTTTTTACAAATATATAACGGTTGGTATTCAGATGAACTCATTAAAAAATTACTTCCCCATGGATTTGAAATATTTCAATCTATAAAAAGTTTAGATTTTATGAAAATTGAATTTTTTGAATCCGTAAAAAACGAAAATAAAATATAAAACAATTCTTATGGGACGAAATTATAATAATCGAAGTTACAATGATAATCAATATAATAATAGCAATATAAGTATAATACTTAGTATGTATTATTGGATAATATTTTATCCATATTATATATAGATTTTGATCATCAAAAGATTTTATATTTTTTTTTCGGACTCTGCGAATTTGAAAAATCTATATGTCGGAATTGAAATATTTCAAATCTATCAAAATTCATGAGAAAAGAACTTTTTAATCGTAACTTTTTATTTGTTATATATTTTGAATGTCGATTATTACAATATATTATTATTAATATATTATTTATTTTATTGATTTTTATATAGTATATATCATATTATATAAATAGAAAATTGTATATAACGAAATTCTAAATAATATTTTTTTTTTTGCAAATATTTGGAAAATACAGAATATATGAAAAAAATTAATATGTGTATGTGTATAATGGTGTATATTTATTTAAATGTTAGTGATAGATATTTATAAAAGATATACTAGCAAGTAATTTATTTTTTGCATGAGCGACTCTTGTAATGTAATAATAATGGATATGTTGAACTAAATTATACATTTTAAAATACTAGGTAATAGATACTGAGATGGATATAGTTAGACATCATCAGTTATTCGATTAGATTACTATAGTGAAAATTATTATATAATAGCATATAATATATTAGTAATGTCTATATATACAACTTTCAATTTATTACACTAAAAATTTTTACTAATATCTCAGAAATTAATAAATATTCAAATTAGAGTTTTAGATCCGATAAGTAAAGTCATAACTAAATTATAAGATTTATTTTTTTTATCTTATTAAACTTCAAAATTTCCTAATAATTAGCAATCGAGGCTTTTTGAAATAACAATTTCTTGCGAATAAATTAAAAATTAAAACTGATTGCCAGTTAAAGAAAAAAATTCAAAATTTCTTTATAACATATTTCAAATCTATTAAATCGATGAGAAAGAATTGATAGATTGATTGAAAAATTAAAATTTGTTTTTAAAAATCACCATCAAATTTTCACTAAAAAAAGTTTTTTTATAATTCTTTTAAATAAATATTCAATTTAATTTAAGTATTAAAAAAATATTATAAATAAAAATATTATAAAAAAAATTTCTTATTTTAAAGATTTTTTAAATCCCTCATTTATATCAGAAATAAATAGTTTTTAAAATATTTCGAAAGCTTAATATATTAATTGCTGAAATATGTAAACTGAGAGCAATTTAAAAAATAAAATAATCCTTAAGCAATACAATAATTAAATTTATAACTAGAAAATTTACAAATCAAACCAAATTTATTTAGAAAACATCAATGAAAAATTTGAAACAAAAATTTTGTTTCAGCGATATAAAATATGGTATCAAATGTTATTCAAATTTGTAAATATAATATACATAATATTTTTTTGCATATTTTATACTATTTTGTATTATTTTATGTATTATATATATATCGTTCAAAATGATAATGTTATAAATAACATATATATTTCAATGGCATGAAAATTAGTGAGATAGTTTATATTTTAAATATAAAAAAATTTAATTTTATTTAAGATGAAAAATTTAACGCAAATTATCTAGTAATAATTTAATAAATATGAATATGAATATTGAATAATATAATTCAAATAATATCAGATATAGATAGACAAATAATATCAGATAAAATATTATTCAAAATAATACATACTTGTCGTTCAAGATTAATATTGTCTTCATCACCAACAACAAAGACTTGACGCATGTAAGGTTCACATTTTCGCGCTACTTGACCAATTCGTATATTGTCTGTTGGAACATCTCGCCAACAAATTACCTATAAAAATAATATTGTAAAAAAAAAGATAAAAAAATTATTTTATAATCATTATACTATTATATTATATTGTTATGTTATGTTATACTATTATAATATATATATACTGTTATGTTATACTATTATAATAAATATTGAATAAATACAAAAAATTCAGAATTTAAATATTATTTTTGTTTATTTAATTTTTATTTTTGATATGATTTGAACGAAGTTTTTATAAATATTTTTTTAATATAAAATGGACATTGAATAAAAACCAAAATTGAATGTAAAAAAACAATATTAATATGATTTTAAAATTTTTTTTAAGTAAAATTATTAATATTATATTGTACTATTGTATTACTATTGTAAATATTTATTAAGTTAAATCAAATTTAATACATTTTAAATCATACTTATATATTTAATAAATGATAATTTTTTTCTTCATTTGTCAACTTTTATAAATATAAATATAAATTAATATAAATAAATGTAATTCAAATTATACTCTGTTCATATAAATTATATTTTATAAGCAAAACATATAATAAAATATATATATGATAAAAATTTTAAAAATATATTGATAAAAATTTCATTAAAAAAATAAGAAATAAAAAAAAAGTTCTATTATTGTATTACTATTCGAGGTATAAATATTCAAGTTTAGATCAGATTATTTTATTTGATCATTATCAATTTTAATTAAGATATATAACTATATATATATAAGCAAATAATTCAAAAACATTGCAAACATTTTGCAAACAATATTTAAAAGTCAGTAATTTGTTGCATATTATTCGCTATTTGCAAAAATATCCATATTATCGATAATATACACTCGCCAGAAAGTAAGTCCATAAATTTAAAAATTATTTTGTTAAACGAAATTAAAAATGAAATTGAGAATTGAATGGATTATTATTAAATAGTTAATCAATAATAAATATTTCATATTACAATAAGTTTATATTATAATTCCTATTATTCATAAAACAATAAATAATTTGTATAATCGTATTTGAAAAATATATTGATATGAAGTAAATCATATAAGAAATAAAATTTTAAAGAATATATGATAGAGAACTTAATATAAAATTTGATATTTACAATTGTTTTAAAAAACTTTTTGATATATTTTCTATTAATTTATTAATTATATTTTGATCATGTTTTTAATAATATCTTTTGAAATAGCAATTTATTATTTTTCTGTTATATTTTTAAAAATGATGTCATGAATATTAGATAAAATTAAAACTTTATATTGGTCATCATGATATATTAATGTTATTTTCTTTAAAAATTTAGTGCTTATGTATTTAAAATTAATGTTTAATTATAATTAAAATAATTGATTTCGAATATTTATTTTTTATTATTATTAACTGATTCTATTAAATTCTGTGATAGAATATATTTCTAATTCTTAATTTTATCAATATTTTTTTCTATAAATTGCATATATTAGCTCATTGATAAATATATAATAACAAAATTCTATATTTAGTTAAGTTAATTCTATATTTAGTTGAGTTAAAATTTTTATCGATTAATTTTCATTTTAAAAATTCCTTCCAAAAATTCCTTTTTTTTTTATATAAAATAACAAAATAGTAAATGTTTTCGTTTATTTGAATAATAAATTTGATTTATTATTAAATAAATTTTAGTAAAATCTGTTTTGCTTGTAAATTGTTTAGCAAATTTTAAATTACATTTGCTAATGGAGAATATCTTTCTTGATAATCAGTCTTAAAATTTTATTTATATATATATATATATATATATATATTATATATTTAAAAAATATGATATATCTGATTAAAATAAATCATATAATCATATATCAATATGAAGATCAAATTAAATTGAAGTTATAAAAAAAATGTTTTAATAAGAATTTGATTTAAAGAGAGACGTAGAATAGTAAATTTCAATAGTAGAAATGATTTTAAGATCAATTAAAATCAGTGCACAAATCTCTTAAAACATATTTTATTCAAAAAAACTTAAAAGAAACATTATACTTTATATAATTTTTTTAATATGAAAATATGTTTCAAATCTTAATTTTTTTATGAAATGAAAATTTTGTATCACTTCTATGTATCGTGCAGTTTTTATGATTTTATAAATACCTACGAATGTTTTGATTTTAAAAAATTATTTTTACTTAAATTTAAATTTTAAATTTAAAAATAAATTTAAAATTACTTTTAAATTGATTACATATTTTGTAACAATATTAAAACATAATATGCTCTTTTAAATATCTGTTTTTTCGTTCGCTAAATATTCCTAATTTTTTTTACAAACTTTTAATATTTTAAAATAATATTTTAAATAATATTTAAAATAATAATTTAAAATAATATTATTTTTTAAAAGTAAACAAATATGAAATAATATAAAGAATATTAAAATATTAAAAAATATTAAAAATACAAAAAATATGATTTAAATATTAATCTTTAAAAAAATTTAACTAAAAATAATAGTAAAATTTAACTAAAAATATTCATCAACTTATTTACATATACATATTTTATATACATTTCAATTCTACATTAAGAATAAAATTTAAATATGTAAATTTCAAGAAATGATAATAATAAAATATTCTAAATAAATAAAAAAAAAAATTTTTTTGAAATAAAAGAAAATCAAAAATAGAGAAATTTCAAGTAGATCAACATATTTTCCGCGAATATATTCTTAGAGTATTCTTCTTTCTTACTCTTTCACGCCAACGAATAATACTTGAACTGTCATATTACCATTCAAACTGAAACCTGTTTTTCATCTCATTTTATCTAATCTAAAATTTAATTATTCATAATTTAATAAATAAATTTCAATCCATATTTTTATATTTATATTTAATATTTTATATTTATATTTTTATATACTAACTTTTGTGTTTATTTGTAAGGCCACTCTATTGATATATTAACAATTTGTAGATGCAAAATAAAAACATTAAAAACCAGATTATTTAAATATTAAAATAAAATTTTCATTTTATAAAAATATTTGGATATTTATCACAATCAAATTAAAAAGATTAAAATTACAACTTTTTTTATAAAAATTTATTATCTAATTTGATTATCTTAATAATATATTTTAGATAATTATAAAATTATAGTATGAATATAAAATAATTAAAAAACATATATATCTTTTATTGTTTTTTTGATTTGAATGATCAAAGAGTTGAATTCTAGTTTTAGTATATTTGCTAGAATAAACTCTTACTTATGTGTTTATATGTTTATGTGTTTTATATATATATATATATATATATATATATATATATATATATATACTATATACTATATAATATATAATATATAATATATATATATATAATTCTTTGAGATATATAACGAATATAAATTTAATTCAATGCTTGTTTTATGAAAAATGCCATAAATATCTAATAATCTATAAATCTAATAAATATATAATATAATAAATATAATAAAAATATAACATCTTTTTTTTTCTATATTAATAATTTTAAAAAATAATAACTTGATGTAATATTTATAATTTTATGTTTCATTGAAAGTTTAAAGAACAAATTAAAAAATTAATTTGTTGACAATTATAGAAAATCAGTTTATTTTAAAATTTCTTCGGTTTTTCAAGTTTAAACCATGAAATTCAAATGTGAAACCATGAATTCAAAAATGAAGCCATTAGGAAAAGAAAAAAAAATCATTTTTTTAAATGATAGGGACTAACTATTTCTACTTGAAATTGCAAGTAAATATATAATTGTGCCTTAATTTCGAAATAATAAATTACATAAAATTTTGTGATATATAAAAATGCAAAAACACTGAATAGCAGCCCAAGAAAACTTTCCTAATAAAGAAAAACTAATGAATAAACCATTCGTCATTTTCAAAAAAGTATCGGTTTAAAAATTAAAGAACAAAACCTGATAAGAATATATATATATATCTTTCTAATAAAAATTACACGATCTATGAAGATAATTTATTAATATTTATAAAGAATAGATTGTAAATGATTAGAAAAAAAATGATATGATTCGTTAAAACAAAAGTAAATCGATTTGAATCGAATAAAAAGGTATTGAATTTCATCAATAGAAATAGATCAAATATTAAAAATAAAACGAATTATGAAATTTAAAAAAAAAATTTTTTTACGAAGTTAAGATTTTTCATACAAAAATATTAGTCTTTTGATAAAAATTGAAAGGATAATATAATATTTTACAAAATAATTTATCGACAATTGTCAATTTCATCATATAATAAAAATTATAATAAAAATCGTTTTTTTTGCAAAATGGGGATTCAAAAATATATAAAAATAATACAGTAAAAATAGTAAAAAATTGGCTTCATAATCAAAATTTTTCAAATAAAATGATATAAAACTCTTAATATTAATCCAATTAAAAATTTATTAATTAAATATTATTAAAAAAAAGTTAGATAAATTCGAGAATATCTATCAATCAATAAGTTATGGATATGATGAAATATAGAAATTAGAGCTATTAGCGCATTTTTCATGAAACAAATATTGGATATTTATATTTTTGATTTTTATTTTTGTTTATATTTGTTTGTTACATATATATCAAAATATCGAATATCATATAAATATATTTAATATAATTTTATAAATAAATAATATAATTATATTAAATAATATAATTATTCGTAAATATATTATTTACTAATCAATTTAGTGAACAACATTTGCTATTTGCAAGAGAATTATTACGAATATCGAACACCAATGTTTTTGGACATGTTTTCTGTAAATGAATTGTTCGTGAGCAGCTCGCCAATAATTGCAAAATGATACATTTGGGACTTGACATAAAAGATTTTTTCTATAGAAATATAATTGTAAAAATTTGTAAAAATATTATGTTGTCATCATTTTTTGCAATTATACAATATTTATTTTTATCAAAAAATCCTTATAATGTAATGAATCAGAAAAGTTATTGAAAAAAAATAATATATCATACCCTCAAAGAGCATTCTTCAGCTAATTTTTCAAATGCAGCTTCAGCTTGTTGATGTGAATTTTTATCAAGAAATAGAATACCAGTAGCATAATGGCCAAATTCTGGTAATTCGATATTTTGTTGTTTGCTGAAAAATAAAAAGATTTGAGGAAAATATTTATAATAATAAGTTTTATATAATATGAAATATGTAATATATAAATTTCATCAATATCATCAATATCATCAATATCAATAATAATTTCATACGATACATTCATTGTTGTATAATATTAGATAAGAATAATATACTTTTATGTTTGTTCATATTTACCGAGAGACTGATCAATCATGAAATTATTATTAAATTAAATTAAATTTATTATTATTATCAAAATTAAATTATTATTTTATTATTTCAATTTTTCAATGAAATTGATGTGAACTCACATTAATACAATTTTTAAACACTTGAAATCGCGAAATCATTTAAATAATCAAGAATGTTGTTATATTACAACAGTATTCTCCATTCATAAGGTTTCAGAAAGCTTTGATTTCTTTCGATATGTTTTAACATTTATAATGCGACAGATGTGAATATTTGACATTTATTTACTGTTGTGATTGTTTTTAAAGCGATCTATCAACGCTAAATCATATCATGATTTGCATCGATAAACAATAGATTTAAGACAATGATGGAAATATGCTGGAAATGATAGAATCATTTTCAATCTCATGTGAATCATTAAACTCGTTACTTACCTACATCACAATATATTTTGATATCTATATATAGAATGCTTTAGTTCTTTCATATATAATGTATAGTTTGTATAGTGTACAAAAGAATTAACACACTGAAGGACAATGCTAAAAATATTATCATAGTAAATATATTCTAAATTTATATATTATATTTATATATTCTATAAAATTAAATTTAGAACAGTAATTTTATCATGTATTTTTTAAATATTCAAATAATAATTTGAAAATAATTTAGAAAATTTTTTAAATAACTGATAAGTTATCTCAAATATATTTTTTTTTTATTATATATAAGCTGTTGATAATGGATTGTATTTGGATTATATTTTTTATAACAAATGATTTAGAGAAAATTTTTATATTAACAAAAAAAATATGAAAAATTCCGACAACATTAACATAAATCATATATTGAAATTGAATAATTTAAATTTTACTTTGTTTAAATTTATTTACTTTGATATTCAAAATTACAAATATAATTATATAAATTAGAAAATTTTGCACATAAGATTATTAATGTTTAATAAATATAATAAATATAATTAAATATATAATTTACATTTTTTATGAATTTATACATAATAATATACAAAATAATACAATATATGATAAATCTTGCCTTTTAATCGAAGATAAAATTCTGATTTAATGATTTCTTGGTCACGAATTTCTTAAAAGAAAATCGCAATATTAATAATGATGAAAAAGCATAATAAAATATTATTATTAATACAATCTATAACTATTAACATTAATTAATTATATTATTAATAAAATTAATAATATATAAAAATTTTTTTTAAAAATGAAAACAGAAAAAGAAAAAAAATTAATGCCTACAATATAAGTTTTATAAAATATAAAAAAATAAAAATATATTTTATCAAAAAAGACAATTTAGATAATTATATATAATTATATAAAAGAACATTGAAATGAAATATAAAATATTAGTTAATCGCATGAAAATTAACAAGCTTAAAAAGAGATATAAAAAATGAAAAATATATCTTGTGAAATAAAATTATATTCAATAAAAATAAAATAATCTATTTGTTTAAAATATCAATATCAGAATAAAAAGTAAATAGATAGATAATATTTAATATATATAAAAAATAGTTGGCTAAAATGAAATAAATGGAACATTAATGTTTCTTTTAAACAAAAAAATGAAAAGATATCACATAATATAAATTTAAAGGAATTATTAATTTTGTGATGGTCTTAAAGATCATTTTTTATGTATATCAGAATAAGAAACGTTGACATATAGAAGTTTTAATAAAATAATAATATAATAATTATTTGTTTAAATTGGAAATAATCATTAATAAATAAAACAATACTTTTTAATTTTTACATTATATTTTAATGATTTAATTGATTTTTTATATTTTAATAAATCAATGTTGTGAATTCTTAGAAACAAAAAAAATGTTGTGTACAAGAAAATTTAAATTTTTATTTATCATAAATTGAATTAATATTGAGAATATTTGTGTGTCATTTTTAAATTATCAAAAATTATCAAATTTTCAAAAAATCAATTAAAATTCTTAATAAAAAGTCAGAGAAATATTAAATGGGGATAATATTATCAAATAAATTAATAAAAATTCTTCATTAATTTGCAAATATAAATAAATTCAAGATTAAATATTCGAAGAAAAAAAAATCTTTTACTATTTAAATCATATAAAAATATTTTATTTTGTATCATTTCTTAATGAACTATGAATAATCGAATGAAATGAATATTATGGTAATATTTTAACAAAATATTTGTTTAGAAAACAAATAATTTAATTCGATAATATGAAATCAGTTAATATAATTTTATAATATAAATTAATGTCATAATGAATATTATTCGAAATCACATAAAACATTGAAAAATTACATTAATTTTGTAATCATTTTTTTTTTTGAGCGATCAGTCCTTTGATTATTATAGATCAAATATAATTCTGTTCTGAAAATAAATAATCGGTCAGAAAAGGCAGTTACTTATCAGGTATATCTATTATTCACTTTTATTATTTTAAAACGGAACGAAAGATTTAAGATGACAATAAATCGCTAAGTTATAAAATAAACAACAATATTGTCCTATCCGAAAAAAGAATAGAATAATAAAATATTATCTTAATCTATCATTATGATTTAGAGCTTGTAAAGATATATGTTTTTTTTTTCAAGTAATCCTAATATTTTTTATTTTTCAAATTGTTAATGTCGATGGATTTTATCAAATTGTATATTTCATATAAAAAATGAGGAAATCTGATTTTTCTTCTTTGATAATGATGCTTTTTTCATTTATCAATTTTATTACTTTTTTTGTTTTATAAGGAGGAAATAGACATATATATACATACCGAATTATGTTTTGCCATAATTTTTCAAAACATCAATTGAAAAAAATGATATGAAGTATAACTGTAAATCTTTCTCAGAAAATGATTTATCTTAATAATTCCATTATGGCATCAATTGTTCTATCCTTATTTCAGAACACATTTATTATTTCTCTTTTTCTCGGGAAAGTGAGCTAAAGATATGAAGAAAAAAATAGAAGATGTATAATATATCTATGTACCAATAATGTACATACATATAGTTTTGAAATTTTTAAAACAAGACATATAGAATCATAAAATAATCATACATTGTTGAAATAACTAGACTTCAGAGAAAAATAATAAAATTTATATAAGTCAAGATCTCTGAAATAATCGCGTTTCAAAAAAAAATAGTAATTATGAATTTTCGAAAATTAGACTGAGAATTAAATTTGATCTAAAAATTATATATACGTAATTTGAAAAGTTTTTGTATTTATAAACAATTTGTACAATTTGTACTCATTAAAATGAAAAATCAAAATTGTTATACGCTAACATGAATCTTATCAGTAAATTTAATATTTGTAATACAATACATATACTATAATATGTAATATGTATTTGTTTACTTTTCCGTATAGAATTAAGTTATCTTCGGATTTTTTAAATATATTTAAGTACGAAGATATATTAAATACATACAAGATGAATCATTTCAAATAATTCATAAATTATTTGATATTTAATATTTGATATTTGATATATAAGAAAAAAAAAAAGTATGAACAGAAAAGTATTCGTTCACAATGAGTTTTACAAAATTTAAATTAAAATATCGTCTTATATCTTTTATTATAAATATAATTAATATATTCTTTGTAATTTAATTTTATGTTCAATGAAGAATAAGAAATGATTATCATTGTATGCATTAATTAATTTATTAAAAATGCACGATTTTATATAAGAAAACAAAGATTTTTATATGTTTTCTACATATTCATAAAATTGATAAGTATCAAATTATGTCTTTTGCACCATGAAACTTTTATATGAAAAATTTTTTTATATAACTTATGAATTATTTGAAATAGTTATATTTTACAATATCATCTTATATATATGATTATATATATAAATATATAATTCGTGATATTATTTGTTAATAACAATAAAAATAATAAATAAATATATATAATAATATTAATATTAATAAAATAATAAAGATAAATTAATAAAAAAATAAATTTGCAATATTTATATAAAAAAATATAAACATAAAGCGAGATAAGTTACAATTTCATCATCGACATGCATAAATTATGAAATTGCGAGCACACATTATTGAACAAGTATATTCTATTAATACATCACAGAATGATAAAGCAATAGAAAGTCCATGAATCGTGGTTATCTCTTACCGCAATTCATCGGCGTAATACTCATGTGGAATTGCACATAGAACACCGGCTCCATCACCAGTGTCGTTATCACAAGCACAGGCACCCCGATGGTTCATGCGCGCTGAAAGAACCTCCGCATCGCGAACAATCTACGATAAGAAAATGAGAAGCATGCATATTTCGAGCAAACGATAAATAGAAACCATGATTTTATATGCAATAATTACACTAGATACGAATTCGTGTGAATACGAATGAAAGATCAAATTCGTTTCTATTTATTACAAATTCATATCTATTAAATTAAGTTAAATAAAGTTAAGTTAAACACTATTAAAAAAATGTTTATTTAAATAATAGAAATAAAACAATCTTTTCAACAAAAATCAATTCGTTGTTCCATTTCTTTCAATTTTCTTTCTTATTTATTTAAAATAAACAAGAAATAAAACTCTAATTATATTAAATCAAATATAATAAAAATTTATAAATTCACTACCTTACCTTGTGTGATTTTTTTCCATCTATGGCAACAATAAATCCGACACCGCAAGCATCTTTTTCAAGAAGTGGATCGTACAGAGCTTGTTTTGGAGGAAGATTCCAAAATTTGGCTTCATTCATATTTTTCATTTAAAAATTTCTACTAATTTCGAATTAACTCGTAGAAATTTCACTTTCACTAAAACACTAAATAAAATAAAAAAATTTATAATATTATGTCTAGAAAAAAAGAAAATAGAAATGATAAAGTTTATTAGAAAAAAAAAAAATAAATAAAATAAAATAAAAATAAAAATAAAAATAATAATCTTTGTAAAAGAAGTAATGTAAAATAGAAAAAAATAGAAATGATAAAAGTTTGATTGAATTATATGATCGTAATTTTATACCAAATTGAGATCCGTAAAGTTACATACGTCGTCTAAGAAATACGAAAACTGAATGTACTTGGGCGCACACTCCTGCCCCATTGATTCATTACGTAAATTGTATGCGCGTAAAGTCTATTTAATCATCTATTGCAAAAGATAAACTATGACCGTGAAGAGGGAAATTGCCGCATTCAAAAAGTAAAAGAAACAGGTGCTACGTAGATTGTTCAAATATCCAAATTAAACAGAAAAGAGAATTTATTTGAAATTTGACTAATATTTTTTTTTATATAACTTATTTAAAAAATACTAACAAATTTACAAGAAGATTTAGATTCAAGTATAGAATAAAACTGAATACGTATGTTTTGATCTTTTGCGTTGCTCCTCTTCTATACATACATAGATATATGTATATGGTATAGAATGCTTTAAGCACTACTTACGTTTCTCTCTCTCCCTCTCATATGCGCACGTGCGCACACCATACACAATATTCAAGTTGAAATTTGATGTGTCGCGAATCCGATATGGTAAATTGTTGATATCATTGATCAGAGGTCACCTCTGCGGTCGAGTTCGAAGACGTAGATTCTTATATACATATTCTTCTATCAAAGGTAATATAAAACTAGACCTTGTTATTGTACATATTATACCGAATTGATCGGTTGAGAACAAGAAATATCATTCTTTATACTATTGTCTAATAATTATCAGTATTATAATGCTTATAGTTATCACGATAAATTTTACCTAAAGGGAAAAAAACGTGTTCATTTATTAATAAATATCTTTTTAAATAGAAATCTTCATAACATAATAGGCGAAAATTCACCTACTCTTTCACTAATATTCTTGATATAATCTTCAACTAGTAATTCTTATTCATGTATAGCTTTCATATAGTTACACAATGATTAGTTTTTAATAAATTGTAGTAATCATGATTAAATACTATATGTAACACAAGATTTATTGAAATAGAAAAATCTACATTTTAAAAGATAAAAAGATAAATATATTACATATATATATACACGCACAAGTAGTAACATGTTAGTTACTGAAAAACTTTCAATGAAAGAAAAAAATTTCAATTTTTTTTCCATTAAAATTAAAAAAAATAAAAAAATAAAAAATATGTTTTCGATATATTAAGATTTTTGATAATTTCAAATATATGTAAAAATGAATTAAAATAAAAATCATTAAATTATTAAATGTTCATGCGACACAAACAAATACTTCTTAAAATTATTTTTAAAATTCTATGTTTTTCACATTTAATAGCAATTATAAAGTATAACTTGCAATTAGTTGAACACGCTTACCCTTGATTAAGTTTCCTTATAACAACATTTATATTTTTTTCAAACAGTTTGCAAATATATTCTTTTTTTATTATTTGCAAATAATTATTTATAAGCCCAATTATATTTAAAATTTTAAAGAGTATGGACTAAATTCTTATTGTTATAATAGTTATCGAAAAATTTTTGTTTTACTATCGTTTTTTTCATAATTATATTTCATCTTTTTTTTCTTCTTTTTTTTCAATATTTTATTTTCTTCACTTTTGTGACATCTCATTATTATTTTGTTATATTATTGTCAATATCGTTTAAATTGGTGCCATATATCGCCTTTATTATCATGTTGAGATATGGATAAAATGATTTCCTCAGTAAGAATTTTTTACATATCATTGTTGGATCTTAAAATTTATCTCCATTTGTATTGTATTGTAATCATATTGTATTACATATAAATATTCTTGACTTGTAAGTAAATTATTTTTTTTCGATTCATGTTACTATTACATATTCTATTCGTTATATATAAGTTTTATTTCAGTTTTGTTCGACTTCTATCTTCTTTTTTTCTGTCTTCGTCACTTCTCTTTTGTTTTTTACTCTCTTCTCTTTTCCTCTCATCTTCTTAATCCGCTTAACTTTTACCACTTTTAATTTAATACCACAATTACTATTGTTTTATTCTCCTATTTTTTTCTTT
This sequence comes from Apis florea, assembly GCF_048593485.1. NCBI lineage: Eukaryota > Metazoa > Arthropoda > Insecta > Hymenoptera > Apidae > Apis > Apis florea. Next base: position 468,738 of record NW_028256783.1, on the reverse strand, counting down.
TCTTTTATCTTTTTCTCCTTCTGCTTTTTCTAGTGTATTGCCTGAATCTGAATATTCTACATTTATGTTTCAACTAAATTTCAATATAATTATATTTTTTTATCTGTTTTTTAAAATTTATGTAAAATTTTTATATTTCGCATTTTCTATATGTATCGAATATCTATCGCGCATTTATCTATTATAAATTTTTTTATTTCATCAAACTTCATTTAAATACATTAAACATATTTATATCTCTTTTTAATTTTAGACATAATAAAGTTAGAATTAGTTTAGTAAAATTTTACAATACATATATCTCACTTTATAGCATTATATACTTTTCTAATTTATTTATTAAAGCATTTCTAAATTTTTAAAAAATTTTTCAAATTTTCAGATATCTTGATTTTGAAGAATATATGAATATAATAAATTCATTATATGAAATTGCAAAAAAATTATAAATTTAAAATTTAAAAAATAAAAAAAATTGAAAAAACATAAAAATATCTTTATTCTATACAATTAAATATCAATATATATTATATTAATATTAATATATATTAGTGCTCATCACACAAATTTTATTTTCAAAAATTACATATTCATGCGCGACACATCAAATTTCAATATTTGACAAATCAATAATATTTTTCGTTGATTCGGCAATTTTATGAAATATATTTATAAATACGCATACAACGACAAGTTTAGCTGATGTAGATATGTACTTAGATATTTGGCAATTTGCCAATGCATCAATAGAATCTCGAAAACTCTCAGTTTTCCTTAAAATACATTTCTATTTTAATAACGCAAAACATTATCATTGATAACATTATATTTAATTTATATATTTTCTACATTCTATTCGCTACATATTTTAATTTGTAAATTTTCTGTAAATAATTTAACTTATAAATTTTTTGTAATAAAATATCTTTATAACATCATTTATTTTTTCTTTAGATAGATATTAATTGTCCTATTTTATTGGATATTTTTTATTCTATTCTCTCTTATTTTCTCTTGTGTTCTATTTTTATCAAAGTTATATTACTTTTAAATACAACATATTAAATTTTTATTTATAATATATATTATATTATATTATATATTATATTTATGTTATAAATTTTTATAATTTTAATTTGAAATAATTAGAAGAGAGAGAGAGAGAGAGAGAGAGAGAGAGAGAGAGAGAGAGAGAGAGAGAGAGAAAACATTTTTTTTCATTATAAGTATATTAAATATCATACTTATATCAAAAAATATTTCTTAACTTTTCTCTTGGGAAACTTTAATTTTAAAGATAATAATAATGTTAAAACAGAAAAACTCGTTATCGTTATGAGTGTACTAAAGATATTAAGAGATATATATTGTGTGTCTGTGTGTATATATATATATATATATATATATAATATATATATATATATAACATGTAAATGCACGTATTATTTAATCTAATTTTTCAATTTCTTCTAAATATTCATTTTTCTTTTAAAAATATCAATTAAATTAAATTTTATGATATTTTTGAAAATATTTTAATTAATCATTCATAATTATCACGCTTCGTTATTTAATTTTCGTTAATCTAATTGTATATTAATTATTTTATAGATTTATAGATTGTTTATTATTTTAATGGAAAAAAGATTAAATATAAAAAATATATAATTTTATATAAAGAAAAAGAATTAGCACATCATTTCAAAATTTTGATAAATTATTATAATATAAATTATATACTTTATACAATTCTTCTACTTTGAATTAGCAAGAATATTTTGTGAATAACAAAAATTATATGAATTCAACTTGAATATCAAATAAACATTGATTCCAATCAATTTTACATGATTCTTATACGATCAATTACTTGTACACATATAATATGCGCACGCACACAATACAGGCACAAACGACGTCAATGATTCTACATCTACGACGTTAACGATCGATAATTTACATATATTCTATTTAAGATATTATAAAATTAATGTTTCTATTACTCGTTTCATTAAACGAATAACGAAATATTTATAAATGAACACTTTCATTTTAAATGTTCTGAACTATATATCTCATATAACCAGTTTATTCAATATTTTTTAGATTAATTAAATCAATTTCATTTTACTTATATACATTATATATATATATATTATATATATGTATCTAATTCTAATTATAACATATATTTACGTAAAATTAAAATGAAAAAATAAGAGAAAAATTTACCTATTAATTTGTATCAATGATTAATATACATGTGCTTAATCCGTGTTAATTGGTTAGTTCGCAAAATTGCAAATTGCGTTGCCACATTCAATCAACGTTTCAATATCGTTTCAAATTTTTGTTTGTTATATTTAATAATTCTTTCTTTGATTTTGTAATCAATTCCTATATACACTGCTAATAAATCAGCCAATATTTTGTTCAAAGTTTGTTCATTATTGAACAGTTCTGCAGTATTTTCAAGTATTTTTGTATCGATGTAAAAAACCACTTGAGACTAAGTAAATTTTTATTATTGTTTTAAATAATTCACTATTATGAGTATCACGTAATCGAGTAACAAAAAATCACTCACAATCCAATCAAATCGACTCTGAATTCAATTTGAAGTAGACATGACGGTATTCTATGAATTGAAGAGAAAATGTTTCCTTGCACCTGACTGCGACTATGCCGCCTCTCTCGGCAAATTTTTAGTCAATATCAGCTAAATTGTAATATATGTACGTAGCATGCGCTCTCTATCGTACAATTCTCTAGTCAACAAGAAGTCAATACACTTAAAACATTTTTGATTGGTTGATCATCATAGTATGTCTAAAAATCTAAAAATATTTTATTTTAATATAAAATAAACTGATTTAATAAAATTTCATCATAAAATTCTTTACTTTTGATTTAAGAGTTTCATCATTAAATTTTATTGAAAATAATTATAGATTATTTTCTTTCAATTTATGGATACGATATAAAATATATTGAATTCTGATTATTTTTTTAAAAATATAAAATTATTAATATAATATATATCGGTATATGATGACAATTCTTTATTTATATATGTATATGTTTGATCTATTTATTTATTTAATGAATTTGAAATGATATTAAGTTGAATATATTACATTTGTAAGAAAAATAATTTTAATATTATATATTTATCTATAACTTTCGTTTAAATATATGTTATAATAATAATAATTAAATCTTCTGAACAAACAAATGTCTCAAAACTAGATGAATTATAAATTACAAATCACAATTACAAATTAATTTTCCTAATTTTTAATCATTATTTATTAATTAATTCTTAATTAAATCTATTTTTGATCTATTTATTATTTTTTCATTTATTTATGGCTACATTCGAAATACTTTTATTTTGATATCTTTTGAAATATCCATTTCATGTAATAAAAGAATATTTTCATATGCAAATGAGATTTTTTAAAGAAAGAGTTTTATTTCCATAATTATTTTTTTTAATTACATGTTATTTTTTATTTAAAAATTGACTTATTATTTTTATGAAATTAGGTATTATTAAAAAAAATTTAATTTTGTCTAAAATATAATTTCTTTTAATCACTATAGATGGCAAATAATTTTTATTTTTCAATTGCATTATATATTTTTTACAATAATTAAAAAATAGGTGATTTATAGATATAATTGTTACTGTTTACAAACTGTTAACTGTGATAATGCTTTGTAATAACATATACAGTTATAGAATATTCATTTTAAATCATTATTTTGTTAGAAAAAATATAGTGCAAATATATGTATGTATGTATGTATGTATATGTATATATATATATATATATATATATATATATATATATATATATATTTGTGTATGTATTTTATATTCGATATATAACAAAAAAGATATTTTATTTACTACAAATTCTTCTTTGTTATTTTATCTATTTTCTATCAATCTAATTTTAATAATTTTTTAATACTTTTTTTAGAATATATAACAACAATGGCAAAAACGAAAAAGGAATTTAAATTAAAAAATTAATTTTAAGAAACATAATAGTTAAAGGATTTTTTTTATTACTTTTATATATGTTAAAATAAAATGTATTATACTATCATGATTATCATGACTATTATATTTATGTTATAAATTGAGAAGATAAAAGAATTATAATAGTCATAAATATGAAATGCATATAATCATGATAAATTTCCTTTAATCAAATATGTCTATTAATCCAATTTTTTATTTGCATAATTACTGTTTTATTTCAAATTTGATAAAATTTGTGTATGTTTGTCATATTTGATTAAATTCATGTATGTTTATATTTTAATTCGTATATTTTATCAACGATTGCATTAAAGCTATCGTATTTTTTGGCTATAATACGAAAAAATGCATATACATAAATCAAAATACTCTATTCGACACTCGTTACATCAAATATAAATACGAAACAACATTATAAGTAACAAATAATTCTAAAAACTTAACTAATTCTATCTATGTACAATTCATGATATATAATCTTTATGATATTTTCTCTTCATAAATCGATGTAATAATTCTGAAATCCAATATACAGGATAAGTCAATAACTAACATATAAAATAACTCGTTATCTCTTACATGTATCAAAAATGAAATAAGTAAATATAGTATAAAACATATAAGTATATTGCAAGATGTATGAAAGAGATGAATACAATTAAATTTTTTTATATCTTATATTTTTAAGATTTTCGTGATCAATAAATCTTTTTTTTAATACTATATGCTGAAAGAAGGCAAATTCAACAATCTATAATAAATTTTGTATAAAATTTTAGTTGATCTTGAATCTCAAACTGAGATAAAATACTTAATTTATTATTTTATTTATTTTGTAGTACATATTTAGTTTATTACATTAACTTTTATACATTCACTTTACTTATTTCGAACTGTTGTTGATTTTCGATATAATTTACTTTATATGTTCTCCAAATATACTGATGTATTTTTTGCGATTATATTATATCACAATATCTTTTATTATTTTCCATAAGAAAAAATTCAATAACGAATATGCGGACCAGTTAACAGATCTATTTCGACTGATTCATCGATTTTAAAATTATTGTTAGACAGTTTTTCTCGAAGTTAAAGAGTAATCAACAAAACATTTTCGTATATATATTTCATTTATAATATCAGATTTTAGGTTGAACGGATGAAATTTCTATATAATAATTCATAATTCATAAAAATTTCATATACTTTATGCCATTTAATTTAATGGTTATACCGTTTATGAAAATAATGGCATATTCGAATGGAATATTGATAGCTATTCCAAATTCATTGTAATAATAATTAAACAAATCTATAAAAATTAACAATAGATATATTTAACACATATAATGAATAAAAGCGTATAAAGTATGTGATGCAATTTATATTAAATATTTTATTTAAATAGATCAATTACAAGTTAATTCATTATAAAATATTAAATTCACCTTCTCAACGCGTTACATTAAAAAAAAAATGGTTAAAAAAATCTATTGATCAAAAAATTAGAAATCAGAAATAATATGAGATATAAAAAAATTAATTGCATTTATCTAATATAATTTTTGCAATTAAATATTTCATTTAAATCATTTAAATTCATTTAATTTTTTGTTATAAGTAAGAAATAATTAGTCACTTTAAATGTATTTATTTCTTATTGACTTATATAATATATTTTATTATAAGCCTTATTTATAGCAGAATTATCAAAAATCGTAAATTGGTCCAATCAAATGCATTTAATTTCATTGTGTTATTAAATGCTAAAAATATGAAAACTGATTCCGTCATATGAACGCATTTATTCTCTACTCTAATATTTTTAATTTTTCTATTTATTTATACTCATTTTTATAATATTTTGGTCAAAATTGGGCAAATTACTAGAATGCATATACGTTCGCATATACGTTCATATTCATAATGAAATAGTTAGTATCATTATCAATATAACATATACATTCTACTCTGTATGGTATAATAACAGTTTGGTATCAGATGCATCGCAATTTTATCTGATCCATATATGATTTTAAAAAAAATAAATCTCAATTTTCAGTCTTAATTTCTATTGATGTCGATTGCTATTGTTGTTGATATTATTGCCGTTGTTGTTATTATTTTGGTTATTATTACTGGTGCTAATGCTATTATTACTGTTATTGTAATAGTTGCTATTCAATGCGGGATTTCCAATATTATCTATTTCACGCTGTGCACGTGAAATTTTTACTTTATCCCGTGGAGTTCCATCTTCACCGGTTTCCATTGCAAACATTTTCATTTTTTCTTTAAAACTGAGCTTTTCAGGTACTTGCCCAACTTGAGAACTTTGCTGCTGTTTTTGTTTTTCCGCGAGTCTTTTTTGTCTGGGATCTCTAAAAAGAAAATAATTGAATAAAAAATTATTCATTTATGATTATTATATTAATATTTCAGAAAATACAACTTAAAGAAAATTAAGGAATTGCATTTTTTAAATCATAAGTATATTTTCTTATTTTTTATCACTTGAAATTCAGATTCAGAAATTGAAATGTTACATTATGGAAAAGATAAAATATCAAAGATTTGATCTAAAATTTGTATAAAAATTAACAATATCTATATTTTAATTTATAAAAAATTTAATCTTTTATAAATTAATATGATGATTCTGTCTTATACTTTAATTTGAGAACTTATTCTGTAGCAAGAACTTATCGCTATATAAATTGTCATAAATCTTTTTTTAAAGTTGCACAAGCAGTTATATGTATTTGATATTTTTATATTTAAAATAATAATTATACAAACTAGAAATATAAAATAAAAATTGTAAGCATACTACAATACTATAATATTATAATTTTGATTTTTTAAATTATATAATTTTTATATTTTATATAAGTCCTATCTCATATAAAATAAAAAATATATATATTTTGTTATAATATCAAAAATCAAAATAATTAATTAATTAATTTATTCGTATTTTATATAATTATTTATTTTCATAATAAAGTTGTAATTATTATTTATATTCATATAATTATTTATATTCGTAAATTTTTATGAAAATATAACAATATTGTGTAATAAAAATAATTAAATATAAAATCTTTATTTTTTTAAACAAATAGATTTCTAGAAGGTTTTTTATATAACCAAATTCACTATTTGAAAACAAATATATAATTATTATTTATATTTAAATCATTTTTATGAAACTCATTAAAAATTTTTTTGTACTATATTATATTTTTTTATATTATAAATATTTCTAAATAAAGGCTGCTTTTGAATTCTTTGACATGAATATTATACATGTCAATATTATATATATTATATTAACATGTAAAATAAATTGCATCTAAAATATTTTTTCGAGAACATACATAAATTTCATTAAAATCGGCAATTTACACTTGGAAATGGTTTCTTATAAGAATTTATAAAAGTAAAAAAGTTGTATTTCCTAAGGAATTATAATAACTTTCCGGATAAAAAAATATTAAAATAACAAATAATAAAATATAATATTACTTGTACACTTCTTGAGCACCTATAACTCCAGGTGTGCTACCAGTAATCGAAGTTCCACCAGATCCTTCGGGTGTTTTTGGAGATGCCAATAAAATTTCTGCATCATTTATGAAATTCTAAAAAGAAATGTATTTTACATAATTTTTATTTTCAATTATATACATAGCATAAGTTTGTAAAAAAAAAAAAAAAATTGTAATAGAAATGAAAAGTAATGATCATTGAATTGTAATAGTATATAATAAATATTGTAAGATTCAATGATATTTTTATTAAAAAGAACAAATTTTTTTTGTTATATTGATATTTATTGAATATATAAATTAATTAATATTAATAAATTAATTTTTTAATGTTTTAATAAATAAATCCTTAAATGTAATAATTTACTTTTTAAATATCCATTAATTTAAAAATTGAGAATATAAATAAAATAATATATAAATATAATTAATAATATAAATATAATAAAATTTAAATGAAAAAAAATATTTACAGTCAAACATCTTAAAAATAATTTTTTTATCTAATAAAACTATTTTGTTTTTTTAAGATTCTTGATGATATTTGTTAAATAATTTTTAATTCGTTTCTTTTTGTTAAATAAAGAGTTTTTCTTCGCAATACAAAATCATATTTTATTTTTATTAAATTTTATTATTATTTAAATATTATTAATATCAAATATTATTATACAAAATAAATTTGAAAAATGCTACATGAATGAAAATAAATGAATGAAAATAAATTCTTTAAATTATCTACACTTGACAAGGGATATTGAATTCTTAAAACTTCTCTATTTTAACAAAATAATACAATTTTTGTTATGATTTTATTTATAATATATAAAAATATGCATAAAAAATGATTTTTTTCTTTATTGTATTGTATTTCAATATTGAAATATCAATATGAATATTAATAATATAATGTTGAAATATCTTGTAAGAAATTGAATCTATCAAAAATATATTTTTTAAAAGTTATGTATTATAATTTTATATGTATTATATATTATGTATTATATATGATGCAAAATTATCTTTTTATATATGAAATGATGGGAAAGATTTCAAAATCAAAATTAAATAATTTTTGTTTCTAAATGAAATCGTATTTTTTTTTTTATAATACGATAATAAATTTAATAAGATCATGTAAGATCTTTTATTGTTATAAAATTTTATCGTGTTACGAAAAAAATATATAATTTCATTTATTATAAAAATGAATTTGACTTTGAAATCTTTTTCACTACTTGACATATAAAAATATAATTTGCACGATATGATGTTCTTCTTTATACCAATTAAATTTCGTAAAAATATTTTTTCCGATAAATTCAATTCATTATGAAATATTTCATTATTGCAAAATAAGAAAAAATAATTGTATCTTGAAATTATTATTCTTTAGGTTAAGGTTACACGAGCGATAAAAAAAATTTAAAATTAGATTTTAAATTGGATTTTAAACTGGATTATGCTATTTTAAAATATTAAAAATTTAAACTAAAATAAATTTATTCTGAAATTCATATTATATGTTCAAAATGGTGAATCTTCACTTCTAAATATTTAGTTATATTTTTTATATTATTCTGTACATTAAACAACATTGAGTTATGAATTTACTATTATTTGATATTTGTTTTCGTTTTTTTTTTTATTGTTAGTACAATATAAATACACACATACACACACATATATATATATATATATTTTAATATATATACACTAAAAAGTTTACTATTTTGCACACTTAAAATTTTACGTTAGAATAGTTCTATTTTAATTATTTTCTAATATCTTACGTTTTGGATTTAAAATTTTTTTCTTTCGTCATAATTTTTTAATTATGCAGAATAATGAAAAATGTTTCAAACAAACGTTATTCAACTTTATAAGAGCTATTTTTTAAAAATTAATATGAAATAAATAAATAAATTAAATAAATACTAATTAATATGATATTTTGTTTAAAAAAAAATAAAAATGGTCCTCTTATTTTGTAAAGGAGGATCTCTGTTTTATGAAAAGAATTCTTAGGACAAAATTATATTATTTAAAGAAATATACATAATAATAAAATAATTTTTTTAAAGAGTTTTTTAAAGAGATTTCAAGATCATCGATTTTTTTAATGGAACTTGATGCTCTTCTTATTCTCGTAGAATAAAAAAAACAAAAACCATAAATCTTATAATAAACTATAGTATTTCTATTTTTCTGCTCGAAAAATATATATATATTTTATATAATCCTATTACAAAACAACAATTTTCAAAATAATAGATTTTATTAAGTCTCATAATAAATAAATTGATATTGCAATTGATAATTAATAGATCTTGCAGCGTAATTAATCGATTTATTTTATATTCTAATTGTGTTATAGATTTAATTGATAATATTATATTTAAACTAATATTTTTAATAATATTTTAAATTTTTATATATAAAAATCTAAATCTAAAAAATCTAAAATTTTCTTTATTTAATGTAACATCCATATAAATTTAATTGAAAGTGAATATTGTTCTTATTATTGTAGAATAATGAGGAACATTCAATATGCTGAAAACTCTACATACTTTACTCTACATAATATTACTGAATAAAAAAGAGTAGAGAAAGTTGTAAAGAAATCAACAATCAATTTTTATCTTGTAAATGTCGTTTGTATAAATTACTTAATTTAATTATTATATAAATACTACATAAATATATGACTATTATTTTGAAAACATGTATTTACAGAATGTCTAAGTAAAATGTATAATAAATTTCTCAAATTAAATGATCGAAATAATTTATCATTTTATATAAATTGAAAATATTTCTTATAAATTATAATTCTAGATTCATGAGCTAGAACAATAATAATAGGATTATTTGAATAATAATTAAAGTTTTAATATATCCATAATTTATATTTTTGAAAAATTTATTCTAAAAGCCAAAACAAAAGTTGTATAGTAAAAGTGATGTATAAAAAAATATCAATGTCAAATCTTATTTATTAAATATTAAGTTTAAACAATTGAAATTAGATGCGAGATGAAAAAAGAATAAAACCGTTCTATTTCCATTATTCTCTACTCTGTTGCATTTTGTTCTTATTTCGTTTGATTTAACACAAACTTAAATTGCTTATAACTTAACAAATAACCTTCAATCAATTTTTATATTAATTTTTGTATTCATTTTGATTTCTAGAATCGATTTTTCAATAATTTTCATGAATATATTAATATCCTGTATAAGTAGGAATTATTTTGCTAATTGTTGAGAAGCATGTTGAACGGAAAGTCTTTATTTTGATAAGATAGGGGCAATATAAGATTGGTCTTTCAAAACATTGTTTTTTCTTCGTTTCTTATATTAAGCGAATGCTCAGTAGTTCATAGACATTGAGCGTATCAAGTTTCGTTTTCAATTTCTTCTTTTTTAATTTTATTATTTAACATTATATTATATAACATCAAATTATATAATAAAAAGAGTAATAGTGAGATAATTCAAGTGAAAATAAAGCGAAAAAATAGAATTGTAAGTATAATAGCGAAGACGAAGGGAATGAAATGAAAAGAAATACCGTTTTTAAACTTATCATGTGACGGCCGATATTATGGATAACATTGATAAACTATTTATAATGAACTAAATTTAAAAGAATAAAAAAAATATAAATAGTAAAGATTTATTTATAGTAGATTTTGAATAGAATAAATAGAAATAGAAAAAATTCAGAAAATAAAAATTTTCGTTTCAATTTACGAAATAAATTCAATATGCATGATAAATGTAATAATATTTATTTCATTTAAAAATAATAAAAATACTATAAGAGTCATTTCTCAAAATTTTGTTTTTTAAATGATTGGTTTTTTATTTCATTTATTTTAATAATTTATTTTTTATTAAAAATTCATTTCAATTTCGACATTTATAATTTTGAAAACGATAGTTTATCATACACTTGTTATATATATTTATTATATTATGTACACGTATTATACATTTGATGCACATTATAAATTTCAATTTTGAATTAAATTTTAAAAATCTATAACAAAAAAGAATTAATAATTAATAAAGTTCTAAAGAAACTATTTCTTTTCCAATTTTGATGATTTTGAAACATATTGTAAGAAATCAATATTTTAAATAAATTTTTTCTACACATATAATAATATAACGATCAGTCTTAGTTTTTAAAATATTTGCAAAAAAGAATTGTTATTATTATACATTCATCTATACATTTATGATAACATATACTATATTAGTATAAAATTGCCATTTATCTTCCATCATTATAATCATATTAGTAAATAACTAATATTAATATAAAAGATGGAATTGATCAAAATCTAATTCTTCATACATTGTCTTGAAATCTCAATTCATATTGAAGCTTGAATATGCGAAAATCATTGCATTTAATATCTATTCATAAAGAATTTAAACATTCCGTGAATTCTTCGAAAAAATAAATTACTATCAAATACTATATAATAAAAAAAAAATATAAAAATACACATTATTAGCAATAAAATTATGCAAAAATATTTAACAGAATAATTATTTAACAGAATAATTAAAAAAAAAACATAAAAGTTTTCAACGTTAATACATCCATAAACATATATAAAAAAACAATAATATTGAAAACATGTAATATCGCAAATATGAAGTTGCAACAAAAAAACTTTTTTGATGATTTTTAAATATGTTATAAAACGAGATTTTTTTCTATAACAATTTTTTATTCTATAATATATTACGTTCTATATATATATATATATATATATATATATATATATTATATTCTATACTATTGTAGAATTTCATCATCATATATATATATAATCAACGATTGATTTTAATTTTCAAGATATTTACAAAAAAAAAATTATTATTATTACATAGAATTTTATCATACATATGTATATTTATAATATATCCGTAAGCATTCGTCCGCCATCTATTTTTTGTTAATATAAATTATTATTAAATTATTGTATTGTTATTGTAATTGTTAATATAACATTGCGACAACAAATATAATGAATAATAATAATGAATACGTATAATGAATAAATAGATCAAAAAGTTATTTTCTCAAATATATATCATATTAAATGAATTGTGATAAGCTTGAAATATCTTGACTCGCTATGCCAACTTTGAATATTACGCAAAATTCATGTGTGAATATTATTATTGGTTATACAGTATATATTTATATAGAACTTATATATTTATTTATGTAGAATTTCGGATTCACGGATTATGAATATAAAATATAAAATAATAATCTTGAAGCGACCGAAATCGAACCGAAATAATAATAGCGATATTAATCTTTAATAAATAATATCTATTATTTCATTACAGATTCGAAGATTGGAATGTTCAAAATGTCTCTAGATAGATAACTTTTAAATTTGATATTAGCTTATTATATATTTTTGGATATCAGCCGCTATATATCTATAATCATAATGTGTTTATAATTAGTTAATAAATGCTAATTTTCAAATTAAATATATACGTGAAATTTTATGTAATAATCTTTTTTTGTGAATATCTCAAAAATTATGATTAGGCTTAAGAAAAAGTTCAGAATATTTATAATATATTTAAAAATCATTAAAATCAAAGAGAACATAGTTTTTTTTGCAATTTTAATGTTCGTAAATTCCATCTACAGTAGATAACGAAAATATTCGAATACTTATATTTACAATTTTTGATGAACGAAATATATATGTTAACTTGTTTAAGAGAATGAGAGGGAAATCTTAAGATTATATCAGCAAAATTTGAAAATGATTTATCAATTTGTGTAATTATAATATTTATTGTAATATTATAACGTTATAATATTATACGCGCACTGTTAGTAGGTTACAAAAGTATTCGAATGCTTCATATATGCAATATTTAACATTAATATAATTTTGTTGGACCACTTTTGGTGGTAATAATTTGTCTCTGTCGACGTTCCATACTGTGAACCAGTGATTTTGTAAAATTACAATCGATAGAATTCCATATTTCTATAATTTTTTCTTTAAATATCTGCTTTGAAAATATTTGAAATTTATTTAATTTTTTACCTATTTCAGGCGATAAATTTTCAATGGAATTTATATCTGGACTCTGTAAAATATTTAACATATTATTATATTTAACATATTATATTATATTGTATATAATCCATTTTTTCACGATCCCTACTGTATATTTAGGATCGTTGTCCTATTGAAAGATAGTAGAAATCTTCCAACAATCCCAATTTATAGTAGTACTATTAAAGTAGCACTATTTTTAAGATTGTTCTTTATAATATCTAGAGATTTATATTTATCAAGTATTTCGTCAATAAATTCTATAATTACTATTATACATATTAAATTCCTTGTATCACTAATATGGGCATATATTTTGGATGTATTTGGTCTTTTCCATACATAATTTTGCCCATCTGAATTAAAAATATTAAAGATAATTAAATATTATTAGATTCATTAGAAAATATAATTTTTCCCAAAAAGCATTATCTTTTGTTATAAATATTTTTACAAAAGTCAATTTCTTCTTTTGATTTTGCTTATTAATGTACGGTTTTTTTCTTAGTATTTTACCATGAAAATTATTATTTCGTAAAACTTGTCGACATAATTCAGGATGAATATCTTTGTTAAACATTTCCGATATCATACTTGAAAGTGTAGGTGCAGATATAATAGGATTTTTTTATTTTGCGAATAATAACTTTTTCTTCTCTTTCAGTTAATTTTCTTGATCGATCTGAATGAACTTTATTCACAATTGTTTCTTTAGTTTTTGATTTTTTTTATGATATAATGTACCGTAGATTTACTTCTGCTTACAATTTTTACTATCTTACTATATGATTTCCCATCCTTATGTAACCGAAGGAGAATTTTTCTTATGTTGTTGTTAATGGAATGAAGGTTTGACATTAATTGAACATAAAAATAATCTCACTTAATATCAGTATTTATATTTCTGGCTAAAATGTTTAAAAAATATCAAGAACGTATCAACATTCGAATACTTTTATAACTTACTAACAGTGCATGTTTATAATAAATTTATTATAACTATTGCACAAATTGGTAAATCATTTTCAAATTTTACTGATATAATCTTGAGATTTCCCTCCTATTATACATTTCTTATTACCTTAAACAAGTTTCTTTAACATGTATATTTTATTCATCAAAAATTGTAAAAGTAAGCGATGAAATACTTTCGTTACCCATATGCAACAATAAATTGAAAAAAGGAAGAAAAAAAACTAACAAATATACAGGCATTTCACGACAAACAAATAAAAAATTCCAGAAACTTTTAGACTAAATAAAACAGACTAAAGAAAAGAATACTAAATAAAATAACTAAAATAAATAAATAATAGACATCATTCAAATTCAAAAATAATCAAGAAAATATATTTAAAAATATATACGCAGAATAAAAGAAAGATATATGAATAATAAAGTTATTATATAATAAATATTACAATATTATTCAAACGATATGCAATTAAATGATTCATAATAAAATTTTTTACTTTCAATCATAAAATCTACCACAATTTTATGATTTGATTAGGAATAGCTTTTTTGCAATAATACAATAATTATAAATAATAATTATATAGCATTTATATAATAACGTAAATTAATATTTTGGTAAGAAAAAATTTAATTTATTAAGAAAATTTACAAGAAAAATTTTGGAATTAAAAATTTAAAAATTTTTGTTGTTCTTCTAGAAAAAAAAAGGAAAATTAATAAGTTTATATCGTTCTTGATATAAATCTTTTAATTTTCTACAAATAAAAAATGAGACAATTGTTTCAGAAAAAAAAGATTCGCAACAAAATAATATAATAGTTAAACAAAAAAAAATTTAGAAAAATATATGTATAATACATAACATAATAACATTATATGTATGTTATATATAAAATATGAATCAAAAAATTCAGAAACTTTTCAAAAATTTATTTCAAGACATAATATAATTTATGATGAAATTTAAAATAAAACTGCTTCTACAAATATAATATTATCAGTAGCGTTTTGTCTAATTTGCAAACATATTTTTATAAGCCGATTTTAAAATAATTTTTAAAACTTTTATTTTATTATTTTCTTTCGTTTTTTCACGTAATTGTTGTATCACGATAATGTATGTGTATTGTTAATTTAAAAATTCTTAATATAAAATTTGTTATTTGTGCAATTGTTTATTCTTTAGATTTATTACCAGTTGACTTTTTTTTTTATTTTTTTCAAACATTAAAATGAAATATTTCAAAATGTGATATATTTCAAATAATCATTAAATTAAAAAAAACATTGCAAAATTACATATAAAATATCGATTCAAATAATTAATAAGTGTTTTTAAAAAAGAATTCCAATAATATGCAATTATAAAAGAAGTCTATTTTCAAGGAGAATTAATGTAAATTTTACATCTTGAAATAAACAATTTATGATAACAGTTTTCAAACTGTTTGATCATATCTCATATTATATATATATATATATAATAAAAAAAAGAAAAATTTATGTAGAAAATATTTTATATATATATTATATATAATAAAAAAAAAAATTTGTGCAGAAAATATTATCATAAAAAAAATAATATAACAAGAGGTTGCAAATTAATAAGATTAAAAATATTATTACTGAAACAAATTACATTTAGTATACAAATGTATATAGGCACTATATAATAAAAATTATATATCATTAACTATATAATCAACTAATAAAAATATATATATATTATATTATAAATATAAATTTTTCTTGCAATAAAACAAATGCATGATATAAAAAATGAATCAATACATCATAGATTACTACTTTATAACAAATAAATCGAAAATAAATAAAACAAAATATCAATTACAAATATATGTTTTTCTTAAAAAAAATATTCATGTGATATATATTACAGAATAAAAAATAATAGATCAAAGAATTATAATAGTAAATAATAAACTTTCTTCATATCAAATTTAAAACATCAAAAAAAAAAAAAAATAGCAAGAATATTATACATACAAACAAGTACAATATTAAATATAAAAAAAATACAACTCAAATATCATCATCAATATACACTATTATATCACACATGTTTGATAACTCAATTTCAACATTATTTGTTAATTCTTTTAATCATACTATTTAGATCAATGCCAAAAAATTAAATATCTTTATCATTGGTATCACAAGCAAATAAAAATATAAATCTATAAAACAATAGAAAATAAATTAATAAAGTAAATCACTGAAATGTAGAACAAAAAAAAAATAAATCTAAAAGAAAAATTAAAATTTCTCAACTTAATAATGTGCACACAAAAATAAAATATATTAATAATTTCATAACAAGCAATCACATCCATACTATAGAAGAGTTATATGCAATATAAACAAAATTTTATGAAATGAAAAACAATAAATTCAGAATTCTAAAATGGCAAATAGATAAATAGATAAAAAATATAAGAAAACATAGTACACAATGAAAATAATCTGATTGATTGAAAAGGAAAATAAAAATACATATAATATTGTTATATAAAAACATACACTGAAAATTCTATTACATTCTATACAATTCAAAATAGAAATCAACTATCTACAATATAAAAATGAAATGATATAAGGAAGCAAAAGAAAGAAGAAAAGAAAATGATATATTCTGAAACAATGAAAAAAAATTCTATAAAAATATTATGTAACAGAGAAAATAATCGATATATGAGAATAAAATTGTGATTTCCTAAAATAACATAAAATGGAATAAACTAGCTATATACAATGATGGAAAAAAAAACAGTGTGCAAAATATTATAATTTTATAATAAACAGAATTTAAAAAAATAATGTCATGAATATATAAATTAAAGACTAAACATTAACAATATAAAATAATATAAAATATAATTATTCAAATAAATAATAAATGATCTCATTATCAGAAAAATAGTAATATGATAAAGAAAAATATAACATATGAAACCAAAAAATCAAAATACCTAAAATACCTTCAAATCATTGTCCTATCACTTGTCTATAAATAATATATAAAAATATATAATATATAAAAATATAATCTTATTAATTATCAATGGCACATATATATATATATATATATATATATAACACATAAGATAATGACAGAGGAATAAAAAAATTATAAAAAAAAAAGAGTTAAGAATATAAAGAACAATATATGAAATAAATAAAATAATAAAAGAAATGTCTATATTATTATATATATAACTCTACAAAAAATTTATAACAATTACAACAAAAATATAAATATAACTACAAAAAAGTTTTTGATTCTATTTCATATAACTAATTAAAACAAATAATAAAAATATTATTATTATAAATATAGAAAGTTTCAAATATGATTATAAAATTCTTCAATCAAATTATAATTATATCCTATAATGAAGAAATAGAGAACAATCATGTAACTTAAAACAAAAAATATGGATTCAAATATCAACAAAATTTAACTATAAAAAGACTTCCAAAGTGATTCATTGATTTTGCATATGCTTAAACTCAGTTTAAAAATTTCTTAATAAAAAAAAATATAGTTTTTATATATATTATTATATATACAAAATAGAAAAAAAATATGATATATCATAAATCATCTAATTTATATTAAACTTTGAAACTTAACACTCACACAAATAAAATAATTAATTAAAAATAATAGTATTAATAAAATATCTATTGGATTTTGAAATAAAAAAATTAAAATATTAAAAATCGAAAGGAAAATAAACTCAAAGTAATAAATAATAAATAAATAATAAAAAATATGAATAACAAATTCATAGATGGAATAATATGATATATAAAAATATTTAAAATTTCAATAAAATAATTCCAAATCAATATCTATATAATTCTATATTTAATGTACATTTAAAATTATTAAATGAACCATTATAAATATTGAAGATATTTATAAAATAAACTAAACTATACATAATAAAGAGGAAATTTAATATTTCAAAATATATCTAAAACTTTATGGATAATAAGGAAAAATAAAACTAATAAACATCAATAAATTATATGCAAAATAATCTATAAAATTATTTCTATAATAAGCATAATAGCTAATTGCATATTAAAATATATGTTATTGATTAATTAAATATAACAATATAACAACAAAAATTATATAGAATAGAAAATCATATACTGCATCTCTACAATCTCTACACGGACAATATTATTATATCATGTATTAATTATATATAGAATAAAACATTCCAATATAGAGTTCATTCAAAAGTAACTATATTCCAAGACAAAAGATTTAAAATTATATCAAAATGTCAATAAATTTTTCATCTATACGATGAAATTAACATTAAAAATTTGTTAAATTGATTTCATGCATTATTAATAATATGTTGCAAATTACATAAAATGTTAATAAAGTATTTTTTTAAAAGTATCACATATATTATTTTATTAAATAATTCAAAGGCATTATTTTAATTAATAGTAAAATATTTTTTAAAAGATGCTTCTTAGAATCTAAAGATCTCTCTTCATTTTTTTTAAATGAAATAATTTATTAACTTTTTGATATTTATTTCTATTGTCAAATCAAATAACTTATTAGAAACATTTTTTTTCTATTTTAAATAATAATTATGAGATTTGTAATGATTTCATTAAATGTTTGTTTAATATTTATGGTTATTCATACAACTAATATCTTATAAAAATATATTATTGCAATATTATATCAAACATATATCAATATCATTCAAACTTGCAGTAGTATATACTTTCATCTTTATATTCTTCTTTGCTATATTCCATATTCTTCTAGCAAAATTGACAAATCTTGATAATAACATTAATATATGTTTAAAAATAAATGGGCAATATTTTTAATATGTAATCAAATAACTTTCATATTATTCAACTATAATATGTTTTTTTTTAATATTTTTAATTCTTTTTCTATATTGAATCATATTTTTTTTTAGCTATAATTTTTAATTATGTACAATAAAAAAGAAATGCCTTAAATAAATATTATTAAATTTCATAATAGCTACGTAAATATTAAGTGACCAATATGTCAATTTTATTTAAAAAGAATGAGCTTTAATTCCAATGAGCATCTCTAAAAAATTTCTTATCTATATCTAATCTAAATAATTGATTCCTTAAAACATTTAATTTAAAAAAAAATCGTAATATCTGCAGTAGTTTTAACTTTATGTGACTTCCTTTTTATATTTTAATCTTAATATTATATATATTAATAATATATATAATAATATTATATATATTAATATATTAATAATATATATTTTATATATTAATAATGTATTATAAAGTTATAAATTCAATTTGAAAGTTAACCAAGTTCAATTAACCAAGTTTTTTTTACAATATATTTGTGTAACATATTTTTTTATGTAATTAAAAATATGTGAATCTATATATTATTTCAAAAACAATATAAATATATAAGTATTATCTATCTTACATTTGGATCTTCTGTAATGGCATCCATAGTCATAGTTTGATTCGTGCTCAAATTTCCAGATGAGATATTTCGTATAGATTCTACATTCGCATTTGAATCATGAAATGAGACTCTTTTAACGGATGTTGCTTGCGGTTGAGATGCTAATATTATATTTGATATGTTTGCATTATTTGATCTGAGCGTACTTTGCTGCGACATAACCGCAAAACTAGAACCTCGTTCTGGAGGCAGAGGCGCATCATTGACACCATTTTGTGTAGCTAAAAAAAAAATATACACAAAATATCATTATTTTTTTTAAATTGATTTAATAGATTTATTAGTAAAAAAAAATACTTACGAGACGCGTTTGATCCATTAATAATTAAACTATCCAATCGCAACATATTAGAATGCAATAATTGTTGAGTTTTAAGATGGGATTGCGATTGTTGAGAATGATATTGCTGTTGATACATTTGTTTATTAGTTTCTTCCTCTTTTTTCAATTGAGTATCATCAAAATCTATTTGTTTTCGTTTAATCTCCTCATGTCTACGGTGCATTTCTTTTTCTTCATTGGATTGAGACAAACCAAGAGATTTTTGAGAAGAAGTCAAATGAATTAAAGATGGCATTGAAATTTGTCCCATGTTGTTTTGCATTTGATTAGTATGTTGATGCTGAAAATCTGAAGATAAAAGCGAACCAGAATCTTGTTGTTGCTGTTGTTGCTGTTGTTGCTGCAAACAAGTAGTTGTAATATTTTGTGAACATTGTTGAAGAGTATTATTTCCGTGTGTAGTTACAACATTCATGGAATGCATTGGAGATCCACCGAGAGATCGAGAAAAATGACTTCCTTTAGAGGATTGGTTTGTTACATTAGTCCTCGATAAATTGGAATGATGTTGTTCTAATGAATTATTTCGATCTTGCATCATTGTTGTTTGAAACAAAGATTGCTGAACTCTTATATTTTCCGTATCTAAATCATTACTTTCTTCATCATCATCTTGTTGATTGGCTATTTCTTCGGCTCTTTTTTGAAAATCTCTTTCCAATTGAAGAGCTCGCAATTGTTCCTCTTGCTGCGATGTTCTATGAGATAATGCACTCAATTCCGCTATTTGTTGATCTCGCCATTGTCTTGCAGCTTCTCTTCTACGTGCCTGTTCCTAAATGATGATAATAATAATAATGATGATGATAAAAAAATAAAGATGAAAAAGAAGAAAAAAAATAATGAAAACAATACAAACAACAATTATAATAAATAATAAAAATAATTTCAGTTCAAAAAAAATATGAAAAATGTTATTGTATATGAAAAATAATTTTATTTTGCACTTACTCTCTCTTTCTCTTCTCGTTGCCATGGATTCGAAGCACTGTATTGATATTGACGTGGCTGTAATGTAGTACCTGTTGTATTTGCTGGATAATATCCTCCACGTGGAGGATCTTGCATACTTGCAGTATATCTAAAAAAATAATAATATTTTTTATTTTTTAATTTACTTTTTTATCACTATTATCACTTCATTACCTTGAATCCGATTGTTTATTATAAAGAGGATGAGTCGAAGTACTTGGCGGTGGAGGTGGAGAACTTTCGGTAAATCCTTCTTCTGGTAAAACAGGTCGTATAGGAATTTCATTTGAAATTGAAGTTCCTTCCGGTGCAGTTTGCATTCTATTTATTACATTTTCATCATTATAGAGTTCATTTTGTATCTCTGGATTACTATTTAAACAATACTGCGATCCAGCAACATGTTGATTCTGGTCTGTATATAATTTTCCAATGTCGCGAATATTTTGATCTCTTCCATAATCGTGTAATGTCCCATTTGATTGCATACGAGTTAAATCATTTTTTCCTTTTGATGATATCATACCAACATGTCCATATTGCATATGTCCAAAATTTTGCATATTGTTATGTTGATGTTGATGTTGGTGTTGATGCTGATGTTGATATTGATGCTGAAGCTGTAGCTGATGTTGATGTGGATGTTGATGTTGAGATTGAGGTTGAGATTGATGTTGATGTTGATGAATATGCGAAGATTTTCCATATTGAACCATGTATGAACCATATTGTGCATCCAAATAACTATAACTCGAAGGACCGGTTTGTCTGGATGTTGAAACTGATGATGTGGATATTGTTATTGGTGGACTTGATCCCAAATTTGGTTGTGAACCAATAGGTTTTGTTGGTCGAATAACAGAACTGATCGATGATTGAACAGATGTATTTGTTTTTAAATTGTAAGTAGGTGGTCGGTATTGATTCAATGGAACTGGAATGCCACCTCGTAACTCGCGTCTTCTAACTTCTTCTTGCATTTCTTGAAGTTTCGCTTCTTGACGTATTATATCTCGAGATGATTGAGATCTTGGAGGTGCTGTGCAAGCTTGTTGTTGCGATTGACCAGTATTGTCAATATAAGATTGTTGTTGAGATTGAGGTACATATGAAGATATTGGACGATCTCTGGTTTGATTCATATCAAACACTCCCGGACGATTTAAAGAATTTTGCGAACCTTTGAAGTTCTTTTGTAATTGAAGAGGAGTTCTATAAATTCGAAGAAAAAAAGAATAATCACAAATAATATGTGTAATAATATATGTCGTTACAAAATTAATTAATTAATTAATTTTTAAATTCAATAATTAGATAAAATTAGAATTAAAAAATAAATAAAAATTTATATGAATAATAAAACAAAAAAAAAAATATATAACAAAAAACAAGGGCAACTTCATCAATTTTAATAATCTTGAAATAAATATATTTTCAAAATACAACATTGAATAATTTTTTTTTATCACCAACTTTAAGATAAAATATGTTTAATATCATAGATGAATGTCATGGAGTCAATCTCAAAGAGTTTGAATTTGACATAGATAATATGTTGTAAAGATATTCTTCGAATTAACTAACAGAAGATTTAGTGAATCTATTGATTAATTTCTTTCTCGTATCAATTAATAATCTTGAAAAATAATATTGAAAAAGATATTTTGAAAAAGATATTAAGTCTTTTCATATATATGTAATTAGCAATCAACTTTAATTTTTGATTTATTCACAAAAATCTTTCAGTATTATATATCAAATTTTTCATTCAAAAATTCATATATATTTGTAAAAATGCATGCGACAATATACAATTATCATTTTTTGATTATTTATATAAGTACAATGTGACGAATGAATTAATATTATTAACATTTATTATTACAATATTATTAAGTATTTATTTATAATAAATTTGAGCATTCTTCGAAATGTTGCATATTCCTACACGCATTGTTACAAATATGAATATACAAAAATACATGTAGAGAATTGGATACTATCAAAAAGTTTTTTATGAATATCTTGGAATCTATATTATAATATTTAGACTATTTACATGTATAAGAAAATCTTGCGCAAAATAATATTTTTAAAATTTATCAAATTCATACAAATCAATAATGATCGTAAAGTTCAAAAAAATTCACCTTACATATCTTGAGAGTCATCAAAATTAGTAAAGTCACTTTTATTGTAAATAATTTACAAAATAAAGAAAAAAATAGAAAAAAAGAAGAATAGATAGAAAGAAAAAAAAGGAACAAAAAAAAAAGTTATTAAAGAAAATAGAAGTTTCTTACCTATCATCTAAATGTTGAGATGGATTATGCTGTTTTGTTGCATCTTGATTACGATAGATACTCAAGTTTTGATAAAATCTTTCAGCTTCATTACCTTGAAGAATGTTTGAATTTGTTCCACTATTCACATTTGTATCATTGTGACTCGATGTATCAGGATTCAAATTTGGTGACGATTGTTGTCTAGTTACAAGACCATTCGATGATAAAGTTCCGATTCTTGTTGAATCATGCAAGTTATGACTCGAACTATATTAAGAAATATAATAATATAATATTAAAAAAGATATAATATAAAAAAGAAATAGAAATATAAAAAAATCAATATAAACAAATTAAATCATTTAAAAATAAAAAGATAAAAAAAAAATTAAAAATTAATGATGTAAATTTTAAAATAAAAGATTTACCGAGAACGTAATGATGTCGCACTGTTGATTGTGGCCATTGGTGGAGGTGGCTGCGTAACTGGTGGTGTAACGCTATTACTTGAAGATGCTCTACTATAACCAGGATTGAATACTTCATGCTGTTGTTTTCCATCTGTTCCTACATCTGTTTTATATAAACATATAATATTAATTTAGAATTATTTTTAAAAAAGTATTGGCATACTTCACTCATTTAATTGACATAAGGCTAATAAAATACATATTTTTTTAAATTTTCATTAAACGCTCAAATGAAAAAGTTTAATAAAGTTTAGTTTTCTCTAATTTCTCAAAATGAATTTAAATGATTTGATCCAATTTTAAAAAGCTATTTTGTTTTAAAAGATGTGTTAATTGTACGTGTATTTACTGTATATATTCCCATAGAATCAAATTTCAATAGTAAGAAATTCAAGCAACATCAAAAACATATGATAAATATGATATATCTATCATGCAAAATGGAAAAAACATAAAATTAAAATAAGACGAAAAATATAAAAATATAAAAAAATGATATACATATATAATAATATATATGTAAAATTATAATTGTGTGTGTGTGTGTGTGTGTGTGTGTGGGTGTGGGTGTGGGTGTGGGTGTGGGTGTGGGTGTGGGTGGGTGGGTAGTTGTGTATGAGTGAGTGAGTGAGTGTGTGTGGGTGGGTGTATGGGTAGGTGAATGGGTGTGTGTGTATGTGTGTGTAATGTATTACATGTATTTCTGTTCTTTCTTCTATAATATAATAACTATCTACTTACTGTGTAATGCTGGTACGGATTTGCTAGTATGCATTTGTTGTTGAGGTGCAGTTGTATCGCGTCCAAGTCTAGAGGGTAAATCTCGTTCGCTCATGCGACGAGGTCCTGTAATAATTATCACATATAAAAATATATTTCTGTAATATTTTATTAATGTAATGTAAAATAAAATTATATAATATACAGGAATTGAAATCATGATATAAGCAGCTAGTGATATATTCTACAGTGATTCTATATTCTGCAAAAAAAAAATTTTTTTGTTTAAGACTTTAAGTAAATTAAGTTTGAAAAGTTTTCACATATAAGTGATTTCTTGATTAGAATGAACTGTGTATAGAAAATACAAATAAAAAAAAACAAAGTCTTCAACAAAAAAATATTTTTCTTTTTCTTCCATTTATTTTTGCATATAGTATCATCACTCAATTGTATCACATGATTTCGGGTATATATTATATATTATATATATACACACATAGCAGAAAAAAAAATATTTAAAACAAGCATAAATATCTAAATTAATAGATAGTATCTCTCAAATTGTATATATTACAATATCAAAACTGCTTTAATTCTATACAAAATGTTTCATTGTGCATTAGAATTAGAATTTATCAAATATTAAAATATGTAACAAAAAAATAAATCCATTCTTAATTTTGAAATTAATTATCCGATTTTATTTTGATTATTATTTCAGCATTTTCTCTAAATACTAAAAAGTATTTATGTATTTCATTTTATATACAATATATCATTTTATATAATTCAAATTTTCTGCTTATTCAAATTTTAAAGAAATTTTAAATAAAATTTTCAATTTATAGAGATTTTGACTTATTAAAATTTTCGAATAAAAAAAATTTAATGAAAATTTTACAAAAAATATTTTGTAAAGATTAATAATTTTTTAATTGTAATTGACTTAAAAAAAATTCAGTTTTTTAAAAATTTATGAATTATTTATTGTATAGTCATTTATATATATATTATATATGTATATGTAATCATAATATCTTATATATAATATATTCTAACAAGAATCTAGAAAACAAAACCAACATATATTAATATAAAAATATGTCGATTGAGGCTTATTTATTAAATTATAAACAAATGAAGTTTGTATTAAACGAATTAAAATACAAATAAAGTAAAATAGCTTTTATTTTATTTAATTATTTCATTTAATATTAAAAAATATATATATTTAATATTTAATAATATTTTATTTTATTTAATATTATTAAAATTATTTAAAATAATGTGTAAATTATTTAAAATAATGTAAAAAATATTAATATTTTGTAGTAAAAAAAAATCTATTCGAAAAAATCTTCTTTAATATAAAAAAAAAAAAATAAACTCCAATAATAATTAAGGAATACTACTCTATTTAATTTCATCTTGCAGAAGAATATCAAATATGGATTTAAATAGATATAAATATCTGGAAAAATCTGTTCAATTTCTTTTAATTTTTTTTAATTAGATCATCTTTTTGAATGAAAAATTTTACACACTACTAGTATGAAATTTTGGTTCAATGATGATTTTTAGTTGATTTTTGGCATTTGAAAAAACAATTTTGACGTTCATTGTTACTCATATAAATTCACAATGTAAATAAATACTTGCGAAATATTTTACACTATATTTGTGTCGTTTCTTATCAGTTAAATTAAAATTTATGCATAATAATTCGACAGTTCACTTTTTTACATTAGATAGTAATTTTTAAAACTACCATTAAAAATAAGCACTTTCATCTATAAACAGAAGATCTAATGAAATCTCTTAATGTTAACTTAAAAATTTTTGAAATTAGCATTTGTATATATAGCAATTGTTGTTAATTTAATAATAATCGAATTGAAATTTGCAATATTGATAGCCTGGAATTGCATTATCCGAAACAATTGAAAAATCTAATTAAATTAATAATGAAGAAGATGTATTTTATTAATGAAAAAATTAATAAAAAATTGAAAACATAAATAATTAAAGATATTTATTTTTTTAAACTATAATGTTCTAATTTATTAAAATTTTCGTTTCTCAACAAGTGAATGAGTATTATTTCGTTTTAATCGAAAACTATATAAATGTTTATTATATAAAAATATAAACAATAACAACAATATTGTTTATTTTATTAACAAAAAAAAACAATAAATCAATTATAAAAAATTTGAAAAATTAAAAAATTAAAATTGAAATCTTTGAAAATTATAATAACTTTTTATCTATAAAAAAATTACTATCATACTATAATCCTCCTTATGCCACCTAATTCTTATAAGATTTTGGCCATATTTTAAAAAATATAGAAATATTATAGAAATATCAAAAATGATTAAAATTTAATTCTTTCTATTAAGCTACTAATTATGAGATATTTGAGTATCCAAGTAAATCTAATTAAATAGACAAATAAACGAGAATTATTGAGTGCCCCAATATTACATAATATCCGACTTGACATCAGAACAATAAAATAAGTGAAGTCTCAATTAAGGATTCAATCTTTTTTCAATTATTTTCGATGAGTATTGATAATATTATCAATAATGAAGAAAATGAAATGATATGTAAAATTTATGTTTAATGACAAAGCAATATAAATATTTATATTGAATAATAATAATAATATTTAAGAGAAAAAAAATATGAGAAAAACTTAGGATTTGATTTATCTGAAACTTTTGTTACCAGCAATCCGGAATTCTATATCTTCATTCGACTATTTATCTATTTTCATTTTCTACATGATTTATATATTTAACTTTATTTAAAAATTTCTATTTTTTATATTGAATAAAAAAATGAATTGATTTCGTAGATATAAATAAATAAATTGTATACGTAAATAACTATTGTAATATAAATAAATATTTATAAACTCTGAAAATTATCATTTTACTTTTTTCGAAATAATTATATAAATATATTATATAATTATATTTACATTGAAAAAAATCCAAATGTAATTGTAAAACACACATATTATTTATTTTTACATAAATTCTTTGATGTATCATTATTGGCAATATTAATAGTAAATGATGAAAAACATTCGGATTCTTGGATTACTTTCTTAAAATTCATCTCATCGCTTTCGATCAAGTTTCAGGAGATTTTATGGATAATTTTTAACTACCAATCGAATATTAGCGCATGATAAAACTTTTCTTTAAATACTATTAATGATAGATAAAATGAATTGGAATTCTTTCAAATTTTTTCGCCACATGACTTGAAATGATGTGAAGTTAATTGATATTTGATAAAAAAAAAATATCATTATAATAATCATCTAAAATTATTATTTTGTCATAATTATTATGTAAAAGATATCCAAAAATTTACAGAGCAATATATGAGAAAAATAAAAGACAACATAAATAATATATTTTAAATTATTTTTTATTTAAATATATTAAATATATATTTATTTTATTTGAATTTATATATTATTGTATTAATATATAATAATCATTACTTAATATATTTTCAATATTATTGAAGAATGTTAATTTAATATTATTATTAATATATATTAATAATTATTTGATATATTTTCAATATTATTATAACTTTTATATTAATTCTGCATAATGCAATCAAATTCTTTCAAAATCATAATAGTTGTAGTTCCAATTAAAATGAAATTTAAAAGATTAAAGAAAAAAAAAGAGAAATTCTAAATAGATTTTAAATCTAAAATTTTATTTTTGAGTATTTATTTATTAATTTCTGAGATAGATAATAAAAAAACTCTCCGTACAATACATTATGTACAATTTTATCTACATAAACGTTATTAATATAACTGTCTTCATATTACGAATTCTCATTGTATCGAATGTAAGATGAATAATCGATGACATAATACAATAACGATACCGACTCTATATATACTGTTATTGTAATTTCGTCCAAAGAATATTTTTTATCTGCAATACGATCGTTTCGTTTTAAACTATATTATGTTTTAAAATCAATCTATCGATAAGGTTACAGAGATGGATAGGATAGATATTCGCAATATTGATTTGCTTTAATTTCAGTGATTGAAAAAATGTTGGATTTCAGTAAATATATATCATATATTATGCAATATCATGTTTATTATGCAATAAATATTCAAAACTATGAATACTTATTGTCGTATATAGAAGATAGAAAAATATTAGTTTTAGGTTATATTTTTGCTACCATTGGCAAACAATTGGTTATACTAGTGCAATCATCGTCGATATTTTACATACATCTTATAAATGCTAAGATTATTGTTATTATATTATTGACTATTTGATTCGACGACTACATAGTTATTGACTATTTGACTCGATGACTATGATTGTTATTGCAAAATTGTATTTCGTCTTAGGTATAGAAAGAATTCAATGTACTGTATCGAAAATTTTACTATTAATATCTTGGAAACTAATAAAAATATTAAATTTTAGATTTAAAATCCTCTTCTTTTTTCTTTTTTTTAAAGTCAATTAGAAGCGTTTACTTTTTAGAAGAATATCCTTACTTTCTTCGATCATTCTAAATATAAAATTTCTAGATGTACAAAATAAACTTTTGGTTTTTTGATTGTACTGAATCTCGTTGCGATCTGTCTCGCTGATTGTAATTACTTTTTAATTACATTGTATTATACAATTACAAAAAAGTATATTATATACTCTTAGAGATAATTTTAATACAATATATAAAGATTTTAGTAATATTAAAAATATATCAAATTGTTATATATTAATATAATATAAATATTTAATTTAAATAAATATATAATAAATATTAAAATAAAAAATGTTTTAAAATACTTATTTACTTTTAAATATGTCTTTTAAAATCTCATATATTATTCTGCAAGTTTTTAATTATTTTACATAATAACTATGAAATCGTATTTTAATAGTTCAAATTTCAGATCGGCATAAATTCTTCTTATCAAATATCAATCATGTAGCAATCAAATTTCTTTAACAGATACAATATTATTACAATATTTTATTACAATATTTTTTTTTAAATATATGACCTAATCAAATTTAAAATAAAATCAAATTATTTTTTTTATATGTACATAATTTAATCAATCTTTCGTTTATTCGTTTATTTTGTTATTAATTATTTTAATAATTAATGACAATAATATTTTGTTATTAATTATTTTAATAATTAATGAGAAAAATTATTTTTCTTAATAAATTAATTTTTTAACAGTTTCTATTGCTATTTCTATTAATACTTCTTTCATTTCTATATATAAATATTGTTTCTCAAAAATATTAGAATATCAACATATAAATTGAAAATTCTTGAGATAATTTCAATATTTTCCTTTGCATAAACTTTTATCACGGCTTTGTTAATAAGTTATTAATAAAAAAACAAGCCAATCATGGATTCCTAGTTGAATCGCGACAATTGGCTATATTGGTTGTCGATCGACCACGACTAAATCCAAATAATATATTTCAATATATTAAATAATTAAAAAAAATATGTATTATTATTATATTATTTAAAATATACAAGATATAAAAAAAATAATCGTGGCTATTATAATTTCTAGATCAGTAGAGACATATAAAAAATTTTTGTCGCAAAAATGACATTGACATAGATTTTCAAGATCGAAGTTTTTTTTTATTATATCATATAGTATTCGTATAATAGGGAAGAACAAAAGTCTCAAGAAACTATATAATCACAAATGAATCGTTCTTTTGAAAAAGAAATCTAAAGTTTTATAAATTATTTTATTCTAAAAATATTTCTAAAATATTTCTATATTTTTATTGAAATATTGCAATTATTGAAATAATATGCAATTAATGAGTTAACTAAATATAACACATTACCTTACGAAATATATGAAAATTCGCTTACGAAATATATGAGGAAAATAATTATGTCCAGAAGAATATCAATATCGATGCAAGATTAGTTAAATCAATTAATTTATTAATCAGAAATTAATATTATGTCAGTTTAACATTTATCAGAGATTGCAATAAAATATTATTCTTGTTGATAATAATTCAATGAATAGAAATAAAGAAAAAATCATACACGTTAATTTTCAATTAAATCTCACAACTTGATAAAATTTCTGCCGATGGATTGCATAAGTTATTCTCAAAATAAAGAGAATAATAGAATTTGGATTATTTCGTTTTAGCAAATCTTTTGATTCATCGTAATTTAATGTATGTTTTAAAGATTGGCAAACAAGTTAATTGGAATATCGTAATATCATCTATATCATTGAATAAGTTATCGAAATTCAGTTAAGTAAATCAGTTAGATATTATAAACCTCAATGATGCTCAAATATTAAAAATAAAACGTGCCAAATTTTATTATTTTCTTTATTCTGAAAATAATATATATTTCAAAAAACATAATTTGCATTGCATTCTTATGTAATTTATCGGCAGAAATCAAGTTGTGAAATCATTTAATTGAATATTATGTGTACAATTTTTTTCCTTTGATTTACTCTTGTCATTAAGCTATTAGTGACGAGAATAATGTTCTTCTTTCACTATGAAGTTAATCTGATCTCTAATGAGCGTTAAGATGACATAATATTAATTTCTGATCAATAAATTATTGATTTAGCACATAATGGAAGTCGCATCAATATTGTTGCATTGATATTTCTTCTAAATATAATTTTCATCGCTAAATTTCGATATATTTTGTAAAATAATATGTAATATCTAATATCTAATATCTTGGCTTATCAATTGCATATCATCTACATTGTAATATTTCAATAAAAATATAAAAATATTAAATAAAATAATTTTTAAAATTAGATACATTTTTAAAAAGAACGGTTTATTTGCAATTTATGGTTTCTTTAAGTCTTTTGTTTTTTGCAACAATATAATGCAATAAAAAAAAACTTTGATCTTGAAAATCTATGTCACTTTTGTGACAAAAATTTTTTATATATCTTTATTGATCTAGAAATATAAAATTACGATCTAGAGATATAATTACGATATTTAATTTTTATATATCTGTTATAATATTTTTACAACTATTTATTATTATTATGAAAATATCCATTACAAAGACTATCTCTATATAAAAAAAATAAAATCATCTTTTATTATATTCTCTTGATGATCAATTTTAATCATATTTATGAGAGCGTAATTTATATGAAAACGCATTCATTGTAACTATAATTTATCTTGTGACTGACAATTAATTGAATTAAAATCATTTAGAATTATTTTGAATCTCTATTCTGTATACGAGATCGGTTAAATCCCATTACTAATAAAACATAGTAAATGTTTTACTCTTAAAATGGATATCCAATGACTTTATTATTAACACATTACTATTAATATATATATTTCTACGAAATTAGACATATATTAACATACACATTTGACAGTAAAAAAAATGTGTAAATAAGTAAATGTAAATAGTGTAATAATGAATAAATAATATTTTGTATTAAATATTGTTATTTAAACATGCATCATGTGTTTATATTATTTATACGTATATAGTCAAGCAAAATTGTAAAAATGAAATATAAATAAAAGTAAACTGGAATAGATAAAAAAATAATAAAATAATTATCAAATTGATTCATAAAATTATTGTTAATATTCTTGTATATTTAAGCATAAATAAATTGTGAATTAAAAAAATGTAAAATATATCTAAAAATTATAATAAAAATTAAAGTTATAAAGAAAAAAGTAAAATTTATCGATGAATTGATTATTTACTGATTTCAATGACTTAAAATATGTTGTTAAAAAAATTATTTTGAGCAACTTTTTCTTATATATATAAAAATAATTTCTTATGTATTCTAATATATATATTTATTTTTTTAATATTTAATATTTAATATATATATATTTTTTAATATTTAATATATATATATATATTTAATATTTAATATATATATATTTTTTAATATTTAATATATATATATATATATAAAACTGACAATTCACTTTATTTTTTGAAATATTAACAAAAATTTTTCGATATTATATAAGACATTTAATCAATCCAAGTTTTTTTTTAATCGTAAATTTTAAAAAAAGAAAGAGGAAAATTTGTTTTTGCTACTTTTTTATAATCAATATAGTGGCCTATATTATTATAAATTTATTATATATTATAAATTTTACAATATTTTCTAAGAAATAAAGATCATTTTTAATTTTCTAGATGGAATAGTCTTTATTTTTTTATGCCATATGAGTATTAAGAAGAATTTTATTTCTATCATATATAATATTTTTTTTTATATATAATAATTTTATATTTATATATAATTTTCATATATAATAATCATCATAAAAAATTAAAAGTGAAAAAAATATTTTGAATAATATATATCAATGAATTATAAAAACCAGTAAAACATTTTTTTTTTTTTCTTCTAATGCTAATCATTTAGCTGAGACCTGAACATTCTGTATATTATTATATTGAATATCTATATATTTATATTCAAGATAATATAAGTGTCAATATATATATATATATCTGTATGATATATATTCTTGCATATTATTTAAATAAACTATGAAAAATAAAAAAATGAAATTATTCTTAATTTCTAGTCTATCTTAAGGTTTTATTTTAAAATTAAAACCAATTGCTGGTTACATGTAAGAAAAAGTTATTCAAAATGATATGCTTAAAAATATATTTCATCATTGAAATTGATGTCTCAATTGATCGATAAGTTAAAAAAATTATTCGAAAAATTGCTTTCATGCGCGATGTTGATCGATCATTAATAAATATATGTATATATAACTTCTAATTTGCATAACATCCAATATTTTTAACATTAACAGGCACGCATTCAAAAAATGTAGTGTCGATTGCTTACGTAAAAAGAAATCAAGATTTAGATGAGTTCGATTTAATCTTGGATAAATTTTCCAATCCTGGTGGAGCATTAAGTTGGTCGTATTATTAGTATGAATTTTTTTTTCAATCAAAATTGGAATTTGCTGATCATTGATCATGCTGCTTTTTCGATTTTCTTTAATTTGAATTAGTAAAATATTAGAATGATTATTTTCTTTAATAAATGACATTGAATTTTGTTGAAATTTATCTTGAACGATGAAATTTTGTTTGCAAAGTATTTCTTCATAATTTATATTATTATCATTTTGCAAAAAATTCTTATTCCAAGATTGAAAGTACTGTTTATTAGTAGGAAATGATAATATATGATCATTGATTTGTTTTAATTCATGAATCGAATCACATTTTTTTAAATTAAACCACAGATATTTTTTATTTTTCTCTTTTAATTGATTATTTTCATTATATCATAATTCTTCTATTCTTTCGATATTTGGATAAGAACTTGATAATTGCTTGAATTTAAATTTAGCATTAGATAACAATTGTTGTTTTATGTTCTTTTTTTGAATATAATTTTTTGTAATATTTATTACATATGATGAATCACACTTTTGAATATTTTCTGATATTAACTTTTCATTTATATCACACGAAGATAACATTTCATTCATATCCTTATTCATATCTTTATCAAGAATTATATTGTTTGAAGATATAATGTTCATATTCTTATTTGATGTATATGAAAAATGTAAAGAAGAACATTGAGGAAGAGATGATGCTTTCATATAATCGAGATTACATATTTCTTTCAACTGATCTATCATATGTTTTTGTTCCGATAATGATAACTTCCGTTTATCATTTATAGATATTTCATTATACATATATGAATTATCGTAATAATTATTACTATTACTATCATTCTTATTTAACAAATTTATTATTGAATTTTTGAATATTTTATTTAATTCATCTCGTAAACCGTATTGCTGATTAATTTTATTATTTCTTAAATCTAATTCGGATCGAAATTTACTATTATCATCAATAACAGAAAAATAATTTGATTGAGTTTGATACTTCTTAATCGAAGCAAAATTAGGTTCTGAAGAAAATTTCTTTAAATTGTCTAATTTCATCGAATTAAATCGATGATCGATCGATTCAATGTCACCAAGTTTCAAAAAATATTTAGCTAAGATTGCTACGCGACCGCTGCAACTAAGGCGTACCTCTTCTGGTGATTTCCAACATTTATTAAAATTCGAGACATCACATGTTGTATTATTATCTAGACCAGACAAATCAAGATTCAATACTGGAATAATATTAAATATATCAGCCTTTGCTTTTGGAATTGTAAATATTTCGAGATCGTCATTGTTATTTAATATAACATACGGCGATAACAAGATATCTTTTATTTTTTTTTCTCTTGTTTCATTATTTCTTTCCTGTTGTTTCACCATATTATATTTGTTTGCCTGTTTATTTGTTCTTATATATTTTTCTTGTTTATATGAAGATGCTTCTCCTCGTTCGTGTCTATTTGTAATTTGTCCTTCTTCATTGATTAATTGTGAATTATAGCGTTTGATCACAACGCGCTGCATACCTCGTAGTGAGTTTAATATTACGAGATAATCTTATGAAATATCAACTATGATGTTCAACCATGCGATTATATATACTTACGTTATTATTTTCCAATTGGTATTTATCGAATTGATTGCTTGAAAATGGAACTGATGATATTTCATCGACTTGATCGATATAGGGTATTGAATCGAGAGAAAAACTATTACATTTGATGTTTACTGTAGCCGAAGAATCCGAGTTTGAGTCTAAAATAATCGATGTTTGAATAATATTTATATTTATCGATTGGATGAATGAAACGAATTGACAAACTTCCAAAACAGGTAGCAAATTTCTTTTTTCGCATTAATTCTTTTGTTTGGTTAAAGTGCATGCATTATCTCTTAAAATATCAAAATTGTGTGTTTGTAAATATCCGAAATCACAATCGAAAGATAAAAATAAATTTGCGTTACTGCCATCACCATTATTGTCAGCCACCATACACCACTTATTTTAAAATTATAAATTATTATATCTTTTTCTTGCTTTTTCTCCAAATGTTTTATCGATTTGTTAATATTAAATTTATAAAACTACGTATTTTTTAATAATGAATGACAGTTTCTTAATTTTTTAATTTGTAAAGTTTTTGGATATTTTGCAAAGATTGCAATACCAATTCGAAACGAGATTAGAGAAATTTTAAGAATTAAAATCACGGCTTTAAAATAAATCGAAAAAAGAATCGCACCTGATATTGAATCGATTGAACGTTCCAAATCAATCGCGTGTCTTGGAACATTCAACAAATTACCCATTGAATGTGATGTAGATGATTGCTCGTTTATTTCTTGCGCCGTTGAAGCTTCCAAGTTTTCGGACTTGGGTCGAATCTTGTATGCTGATCAGGAACAATTAGTTAGTAAAGCATTAATTAAGCATTCATATCTCGTTGTTTCGCGAGAGCCAGAATACGAAAAATAAAATGGCGTGCAACGATGAATAATGCGAGCGAAAATAATATGTAAAAGCGTTATCAAGCAAACATTCCGTAGTTAGCAGATTGAAAGCATCGCGAAAGTGAATTAGACTTCTTTAAATTCAGATTGATTATTTCAGATTTTTTTCTCTTAATTACGCCGTTTTCTTAAATTCGTTGTCTCACTCTCACGTATATACAGTTCTTTCACCACAGATCTCTCGTTTCGTCAATAAAGCGAAACAAATTATCAAACGGTGAAATAACGTAATTGAATCACATTTGTAATATTAAAATGTGAAAGTTTAAATATTCTATAAAAAACAAAAGATACATACCTCTGTTCATTACTGGTGATGGTTGCGACAATAAAGTAGCTAAACCATGGTATATAGCACCCTGTTTAGCAACTTCAAGTGTGACTATTGGACCAGTACGTACTAAATATTCAGCAGCCCTATAAAAAACAAAATCTATGTTAATATGTTAAACTTAAATATGAAAAAAACTACATTCGCAATAGTTTTACAATTTTTAATTTTTTTTTGTATCACTTACTTTTCTTGAGTAATTCCTACTAAACTTTGCCCATCCACTTTTAGCAATTGATCACCAGCAGTCAATCTACCATCCTACAGTTCATACATGTATATTTTAATATTGCAAAAAATTCAATATTAATTAAAGTGCACATATAAAATATCATATAAAATATATGAAAATTAATAATAAAAATGAAGAAATAAAATATATCTATAAGATGATTCACGAAATATCTTAGTTAATTTATTTTTTTAATTTTTGTTATTATTGATAGCAAAAATTTTTCAGATAGAATTGAATAGTTTCAGAAAAGTATTATATATTATAATTTTTTTATATGTAAATGTGTAAAATGTAAATGTGTAATATGCGAAAATTATTTAAAAAAATTAATAATATCAAAATGTTTCTTTCCTGAAACCATTTAATTCTATCAATCATTTATTTTTTTCTTGTAAAATTTTTTTCACAATGAATAATAATAATAATAAAAATGAAGTGGTCTAAATTACCCTATAGAAAAAGATATTTTAATAAATAATACATACATCATAGAAAGTAAATAATATTTACTCACAGCATCAGCAGCACCACCAGCAACTACGCTCTTTATATATATTCCAAGTCTATCTTGACCAGCACCCTGAAAAATATCGAAAATATTTAGAATTTATAGAATATTTTCTATCAATGAATCTATACAAGAATCAAACTTTATTGCAAGCATATATTAATAGATTTTGTAACATCGAAATATATATTTAAACATACGTATACAAATATAATACATATATATAATATATATATACACGCACATACCTTTGCCGCAACGATACTTAAACCCATTCCATTGGTAGATTTATGTAATTTTATTATATGTATTTCAGGCTGAACAATATTCGAACCTGTATGACAAGAGTATCCTCCAGATCTATTACTCATTGCACTTGGACTGCGGAACTATTAAAATCAATTATTTTAATCATTTAAAAGTTAATATCATTTAAAATACTTTTAACTATGAAAGAAAAAAAAATTTTACATTATTATGATGATCTATCATATATATAGTCCAGTATCCACTACTAGTGGGTTGTGATGCCATACGACAAAGACCATCTCGTTGTAATGGCGCTAAAAATTCTGCTAATCCTGGAGGCACACCGCGAATAACTTCGCAACTGTATCCATCTTCGGGAAGTAAAAGTGCCAATGCGAGTGTAGGTTCTTCTTCAAGTCGAATCTCTCTACCATCAGCACGTGCTAAAGTATCAGCCACACTTTCTGCTACCTAGAATTTAATGTAAAAATTCTAATCTCTTTTCACTTTTTTTTTTTTATTATATTTTCTTTTACGCGATACTTATTTATTCTATTTAATCACAAGTATCAACTTACTCTGACTACATTTTCGATCAATTCTGCCGGAAGTCTTGGCTCATCAGCAGCTGGTTGATATTTTTGTAACAATGCTCGAACTTGAAGAGAATTCAACTTGAAACAAGTGGAACTTAAAGTAGCAAGTTCCTCTGCATTATATTTTGGTGCTTGTAAAAGATGAGTCGCTTGCATAATTGTTGCTAAGTGACATTGACTCGCAAGTTCTAAACCTTGCCTCTCAGCCCAAGTTTCAAGAGCGTTCAATCTTGCCTTTAATCTACGACCGAACCATCTAACACATAAGTTTGCGTTTGAAACCAATGCATTAAATGTAGTTGCATTTATTGTATGAAATAAGTGACTAAAAAGTTGAATCGTGAGCGCAGCATTTACTCTACATCGTCTGAGTAATGCCATCGTACTCGAAAATATTTGGAGAACACTAGCTTCTTTGGCAGGTTCATCTGCATCAGCCATAAATTGTGACATTGCCGGCGCTAGTTCTAAGGAAATGCAACGAACTAGCGATGCAAAAGCTGTATGAACTGCTTCTGTCAAAATATCCTGTGCCCTTGTCGAAAATGCTCCTACATGACGATCGTTTTTCAACATATGTAATAATTCTGAACCATTTGCTAACCACAATGCCAATGAAGACGCATCCATATAGCGTTCCTATGTGAAATATAATAATAGATGAATAAAATAATATAAAATTATAATATAAAATTTTACTTTGAACTAAAAATAACAAAATAAAATTAATTAATTTAATAAAAATTATAACTCAGTAACGAACATTAAAATTTTGAATTTATTTACTTGTCTAATTTAAATATTTAATCATTATATAAACAATGTTGTCAATTTTTAATATAAAATGTTTTTAATATAAAAAATCATCGACTATTTATTTTTTTCTTATATTATTTTAAATTACCTGTATTACTCGTTGAATCATGTTAGCGACGTTTGCCAACATCACAGTCAATCTATGAGCTCTCTCTGTTGGTTGTAATTCTGGCCTATAATGTGTGCTTGCACGATATCTTGCTGCCAGGTAAAGCGTATATGTTGGAGCCAATTTAAATTGAGGTGCTGATGGTTCAACATCTGTAATTACTGCATGAAAAAATGTTTCTTCCGTTTCTTCAAGAAATTCTAATACAGCTGGTAAGATTGGGTCCGTTCCTCGTGGTTGTCGATCATTCTGTAATGTTCTATCAAAATAGAAATATTCAATGTTATTCACAATTCATAATCAAATTCGTTTTGGTTTCGTTTCCTCAATAAATTCGTATATTTATAGCAAAAGTTATTTTTAAAAAACATATTCACATCTTATATTTTTTATATTTTGTATTACATATTTTGTGTTTTATCTCATTATGTCTGTTTCAATATTTGTGTTAACTTACCCTGAAGAATCCCATCTTTGACTGAAAAATTCATTCTTAACAATAGACATTTTTCAAACTAAATTCTTTCAATGAAAAATAAAAGCTATTGTTACCTGTTACCATCTCTGCTACTGGTAAGACTGGCAGTCTCAACGTTTCCATCGAGATCAAATGTAGTTTCATAATTATGTGTTGATTCCAATGCATGCGTTGGACTTCGAGTATGACAAACAGTAGTAACAGCAGCAACAGGAATGGGTGTAGATTTGTTTGGACTAGATGAATGAATAACTTGATCCTGAATTGATTGGCTCTGAATTTGAATTTGATTTTGTCCATTATTTGAAGTTCCAGATACTGATCCGTATCTTTCCATGTTCGTTTCTTGATTGGCCAAGTCTGGGGAGCGTCTACGGTACAAAAGCAGGCTGCGTGCAGGAAAAAAGAAGCAAACTAGGAAACTACAAATGGAGTGCAGAAAAAAGAGCTAAACTTTTTCCTTCATGAACAAGAATGGAGAGAAACGGAAAAGGAAAGAGAAAGGAAGAAGGAAAGAAAGAAGGAAAGAAAGAGAAATTGTCGTGCAAACATTGTGAAAAGCGTGTTCGAAAAATATATACAATATTGTTTCATACAAAAAATTATTTTGGTGATATTGTTATGATTTGTTATGATTCAACATCAATCAATTGTTACTTGATTTCTATTTTCATTTCTTATTTTTCCCCCACGCTTTAAAAGATATCATTAATTTACTTGCTAATAAACTAGTCATCTTATCTACTTATCATTATCTACTCGTAAATTTTATCCCATTTACATGTATATATATTAATAAATATAAAATAACATGCTTACCGATCATAATTGTATTCAATTTGTTTTCCAGAATCATGTCGTTGTCTAATACGTTCATCAGGTGTTGGATCGATGAACTTAAAAGTATGCAGTCTACCAAATTTCACGATTGCTCCATTCTATGTATAAAAAATAATAAATAATATATATATATATATATATATATATATATATATATATATATATATAAAAAATAGAAAAAAAGAAAAATAGAAGAAAAAAAAGAGAAAAACAAAAGAAATTATCAAAGAATAAAACATGAATAAACAAAAATAAAATAATGTATTAGATTTTATGACATATATATAATATAAATATTAGTACTGAAATTCTATTTCTAATAAAAAAAAAATATTTAATTTAATTATTACATGATATATACCTGAAGTATTGTTGTTTGATGTATCCTCTGATTATTTACATAAGTATGAGCATCCCTGGAACAAGGTGTAAGAGTGACAATATTTTCAGTAAATGCAATTACACAGTGCCTCGGCATAACCGTTGGTCCTGTCAAAGTGAGAGTTTGAGCTTGAACTGCCTGCGGACCTATTGGTCTTTCTGAGCCCACTTCCGTCACGTTTGGCTGTAACCGATGTCGTACACCGGTACCGTTTGGAATTTCACTACCATCAGGATTCAATTCCAGTAAAAAAGGTAATCTTTCATCTTCGTATCTGTAAAGCAAATAAAAACATAAATTATTGTAATGATCATTTTTGATCATTTTTCGTTAATATTTTCTATGAAAAATTTATGACATTTTATTGGTATATTCAATATACTCATTTTAAATATATACATGGGATTATTTCTATAAATCAAAAAAATATTTCAGGTAAAAATTATATTATTAAGAAATACATATTGTAATATAATATAATAAATGTTTGACTTTGAGATAATCATGAATTTTCCTATGAAGGAAATTTTCAAATGGAATCTTATATTTTTTATTACAGATTCTTATAACTTATATATTTTTAAAATATTTACTTACGAATGTATTTTTCTTAAGCTGTTATTAACTTTTAAAATTTACTTGTTATGAAATTTTGTAAATATATAATATATGTTATTATATAAATAGTAAAAAGTATAAAATTATGTAATAAAAGAATTTTATTTAAAAATTTAAATATGACGTTTACAGAATAATTCAAGATTATCTCAAAGTCAAATATTTATCAAAATATATGCCCTTCGATACCATATAATTTTAATTCAAAATAAACATATATATATAATATTCCAAAAATATGAAAATATTATTCAATTAGAAATTCCTAGAATAATTTCAAACAATATTTTTCTATACAAAAACTGTATAAAATATTTAATGCTTTTTCTTAGATATTCCGATCAAAATTAATGAGAGATTTAAATGAATTTTTTTCTTTTTATATATCAAAGAATTTTATCGTTATGATTTTGCAACAAACCTGCAATCTAATTCATTCCATTTGCCACTTGGTTTTTTCTTGCGTTTCCGAGGCACATAATCAGAAGGTCTTCTTCGCACGTGAAACATAATAGAACCTGTAAATAAAACATTTGATCGATAAATATTTTTAAATAATAATTATTAAATAATAATTTTTTTCAAGCTATATATGATTATGGTATTTTTAGTTAAAAATTAATCTATATTTGAATCATATATCTCATCACTTGTCTTATATCTTTGCTTTTATACATTTATATTTTTATTATAGGAATTTCGAAAAGAAATAACCGTTTCATTTTATCTTCAAATATTTGTCATTGTATATAAAATAGAATGCCAATAAATTATAATAATGGAATCACAAAAAAAAAATAATAGCAATGGTTTTACACTATTTTGTTATATTATTTTATATATTATTACTATTATACTATTATTAATTATTACAAAATAATTTATTATTAATTATTTTTTTCTATATATATTTTTATAACAAATTAAAATAAATACAGTCCCAAAATTTAAACGAATATAAAATTGAAAAATTGTTAACAATTTATTTTTTGTAAAAGAATATTTCTTAATATGATAAATTCTAAATTTTATTTAGTTTTCAATCTTCATTTCTATCAAATAAAATTATATTTTTATCTTTATAATCAAATTTACTAAGATATACTAAAAATTTAAATATGATAATATATTAATGCTTTTTATTAAATGTTCGTATAAAAAGTTTCATTTAACAATTTTTCAAACATCTTGTTTCATATCTTCACATATTTTGTTTCTTAAATAATATTAATTTATAATTAACATAGCATACATATAAGTAAAATAACTAAAAATTTTTTATTTTCTTTCAAATTATTGCAGATATCGATATGTTTTTTCTTTAAATTAACCGATTTATAATTGGGAATCATTTAATGTGTACTTAGTAAGAAACCTAATAATATTTAATTAGATCATTTTTTTATATAGCATATATATATTCATATACATTTTTTTTTTTAGTCATAGTAAGAAATATTTTTCATAATTGCTTTAAAAATATTTTATTAAATGTCCTCATTCAATTGCAAATATATGTTCGTTTTTATAATAATAATTTATATTATTATGACTCAATAATATTACTATAGATATAGTTCCATTTTCATATCTTCTTATATAGTTCTTCTTTGTTTTTCTCTAAAATCTTTGTTTAATTTTCTAAATACGAAATAAAATTTTTCAAGTAAATATTGTTTCATTAGAAATATTACAATCAACAAAATTAATATATTATATTATTTTATTTTAAAAAATAGTTATAAATAATATATTAATAATTTTTAATTAAAAATTTCTAATTAAAAATTATTAATAATTTTTCATTAGAAATTATAATATATATATTATATAGTTACATAATATATAATATTATAATATAATATATATAGTTATGGTTTTATAATAACTTATCATTTATTATTTCATCTTATATGTCACTATTCTATTAGTCATAAATGTCATTTACAAGAATACAACAGTCATATGTTCTATCCTTCGCATACTTAGTTGACCTACATTAATCAACATGTATTCACTGAATTATTACAGCTTCTTATCTCGCTATTTCAAGCAAGTTATTCTATTCGCTTCTTATTTCGTTAAAACAATCGATTTTAGAATTTATTGAATCCAAAATATTTAATATATAATAAATATAATATATAATAAATTTGTTAAAGAATATTCATTTAAAATTATATTATATTTGAACAATCACCAATATATTGAAAATTTATATTGAAAGAACATTGCCATCAAAAAAAAAATAAAAGTTTTTCACTTTCCTGAAGATATTAATTTAAAAAGAAAACAACGAATTCTAAATATCTATACTTTTCAATCATATATATATTGATCAAATTTATCTAATCATAATGGAATTATGAATTATTATTATAAAAAATACATTAATTGGAATTTTTAAAAATCTTTACATTATAAACAATTATCGAAGATTTTTACAAATAAATAATTATATTAATAAATAATATTATTATTAATTATTATTATTAATTTACTAAATAAAAAATAAATTTCAAAATTCTTACGTCTAATTCCCCAATCCATCATTGTGTATAAAATTGTCAATTTCTTTTACGTGGCTCCTGAAAATATGTATGCGTA
Source organism: Apis florea (assembly GCF_048593485.1). Taxonomy (NCBI): domain Eukaryota; kingdom Metazoa; phylum Arthropoda; class Insecta; order Hymenoptera; family Apidae; genus Apis; species Apis florea. The sequence goes on along the minus strand of NW_028256783.1, from coordinate 424,410 downwards.
TGCGCGTTCGTTTATGGTTCCTTTTTCGATCGATTACTTCAATTTTGATCCTTTAAATTTCACTTTTATAATCAAAATTACAGTAAAAAATAGAAAACTATTACATTCTCTAAATATTTACGTTTTTATTGCAATTTATATATATTTGTGCAAATATATTTTAAAAACCAGGTTATGTATTTGACATAGCACTTAAAAATTTTATTATTGGCATGATAATACTTGTGCATTGAAGTTTTTTCTTTAGTTTTCGAATACAACAAATGTGCTTTATTAAAATAAGTAATATAGAAAAAAAAGAAAGAAAAAAAAGCACAAATATATTTCTAATTAAAATTTCTAAATTAATGTTATTATAAAAATATAAATTTCAATTCTTAAAGAAAAAAGAATTTAAATTTCTCCATTTAGAGATTTACAAATTCATAACAATATGTATAAAATTGTTTCAATATGCTTTTTAATGTTTTAGCGTATCATTTGATTACATTATAACATGCAATATTTTTTCATTCAATGACAGATTCTTTACCAAACAATTCAAAATGTTGATTCATCTTGATTATTGTATACAGATCTAAACATTTCACGCAAACATTAAAAGGAAGAAAAATACAAATATCTTTTTCTATACAAAAATTTCTTTACAACATAATAGTTCAAATCACAACTACCAACAAAAGTAACGTTAAATTACGTCACAATGTTGCGCGACTTTAAGCATTTCAGTCAGAAACAAGAGTCAGTGGGCGGTTCTTCAGACAACAAGCAAGCGCGCGCGCCTGCTTATTATACCTATTGACTTATATACATACATGAAACAATATGACAGCGCAGATTAAGTCTGATAGATGGTTGTATTGACATATATACATTTAATTCTAATTTTTCAATAATTTTTTTATTTCATTATTTCTTAATTATTATTATTTAAACTTCTTGTTAATGTTGATTAAGATTTATTTATCAAGTTATAAACAATTTAAATTCGCAAAATGAAGCAAGATAAAAATAAAGATAGAAATAAATTGCAATGGCAATATAATAGAGATAAAACGATCTGATAGAATACTATATGAGCATTCCTTTTTATCTAACATAAACTTCAATTGTTTATAATTTATTAAATAAATCTTAACCAATTTTTAATTTTTTTATTTGTATCAATTTTTATCTTTAATTAATTCTTTAAAATGAATATATAAATATATAAACACTTCATTTTATTTTTCTATCAATCAAATTTCACAATCTTCTCAAATTATTTTCATTAAAAGTACCAATACGTACCGCGAGTAGAAGAATGATTCATAAGAATAGCTAAAGGACATTCGTCATCGTCCAATATATATTCTTGTTGGGTTCCTCCATTAAGATTATTCTCACTATTTACCTACATACAACATTTAATTTTATATATATATAATTACATTTATTTTTATAGAAAAATTACTAAATTTAGAAAATTATTATTATTGAATTATAATCTAAATTTGAGCTTTATTCTTTTCAAAGTTATAGATATTTTCTATATTTTGATTCCACCATATTAATTATTATTAACAATTAATTATTAACAATCAAAATTCTTTCTAATCACAAATAACTGCAATTTTTTTTTAATTTCCTCCAAGTTGAAATGAAATAATGAATATTTCTCATGATATATAACATAATAGTTAAAACTTTCCTTTCTAACAAATTCTCTTATTAACAAGATTTTGATTATTGCGAATTCTTTCTATATCCAAAAATTAAAGTTTAATTTCTATACAAAATTAATTTTTTTGTAACGATATTTTTGTACATTCAACGAGATTCGGATTGAATCACAGTAATGCATCATGCAGTTGAAAATAAACACACAAACCTTTAAGAATATATTTAAAATATGGTAGAAGCAATAGAATTACTTATTAATGTAAAATTATATTAACATAAAAAGTACATTTTTTATTCTCCAACAAATGAAGATCAAATTTAAATTAATTTATTAATACTATAATAAAATAAAAAGATTTTAAAATATATTTAATAAATTAATTTACTTAATATTAGGAAACATATTTTTTTTCGATCATATCTTGATTATATCATATGACATAATATACATATAGAGAGCGTTTTATTTAAATAAATATGCTCGAATATCGAAAAATTAAAATTATTAAAAAAATATTTTAATAAAAGATATTTAATTCAAAGAAAGATATATTATGTAAATAATTCTCTTATAAATAAAAAAATAGTAAGAAAAATATTAAGATGATTAATATTCATTTTTTTAAATATAAAATATATATAGAACTATATAATTTTGAATATATTAATTAATTTATTTGAGTATTCTTTTTAAAAATGTATTAATATGTATAAAAAAAAATCTACTTATATCGAAAAATTGGTTTTTCAATTAAAAAATTTTAAGGAAATAAATAAAAGATAATAATCGATTTGAAAAAATAACTATTGATTTTAGTTCTATAGGAAAAACACATATATTTACTTTATTAATCATCTTTTTTGATTAAACAAAACACGATAGAATATAATGCTTACATTAAGCGATAGTAAATGAAATTCATCACATATTCAGTCAATAAAGGAAATATATGCATTTATTTTTATATATTTTCTCATTATCCTACTAAATCAACACAAGAAATGAAAATGTCATCTTTTTCAGTTTCAAATTTAATACAAAAATGCAATATTTGAATTAAAATATTTTCTAAATCAATGATTTTTCAATATATATATAAATAAATATATGTATAATTATATAGATATAAATTATATATAATATATATAAATAAATATAGATAAATATTTTTTTATAAGAAATACTCAAATAAATCGATTAATACATTCAAAATTATATACTTTATTTAAAAAGTGAAGTTGATCTCTGAAATCTCTTTTATTATTTAATCTACAAAAAAATGATTTGCATTTCCTTTACCAAATACCAAATAACTTATTAATCAAATAATTTTATTAAATTTTTTTTTTTTATAATTTTAATTTTTCATGAACTTCGTATTAGCATATTTTGTTAATAAAACATTTTCACACATGCGCGCACGCACGCGCACACACACACATATATATATATATATATTAATACATAAGAAATAAAAAAAATCTATCTTTGTAGTAAATAAATCGTAAAAAAATATTCAACTGACCTGTACAAGACAATATTGTTGTGGATCAACTTTCTCTAAGCCATATTTGGAAAGCATTTCTCGTACGACTTGAACTGCTGAATCTCGAACACTTAAAAGCAAAGTTTTATAGGGAACATCTTTGCAAAGTGCTTCACCATAAATCTTCAATGTTCCTCCAGTATCAGGACCACCATCTTTACTGCGAAATTGTTGCAATTTTCTCTCCAATTTTTGTTGACGTCGCCTTCTCATCACAGCTTCTGGATTTGAAATACTTCTGGTAAAGCTCGTTTCAGGTAACTCTAAAGCAAACATTATTGTATTATTATACAATTATATTTCAATGTATCAACATATCATTTCACAAATATCCAATATTCATAACAAAAAACTTATACCTGTATAAAGTTTTTCAGCTACTCCATTTTGATCAACGGGTATACTATTCTCATCTTGTTCTAAACTCTTTAAACGACTGAGTTTTTCTTGTTTTTTCATTTGTTTCTTTTCACGTTTACTCAATTTTCTACGAAAACTAGATCCATCTGAAGAAGAAAAACCAACACCTTGAGCGTTAGTCTTATCATCGATTCTTCTTAACAAAAAACGTCCTTCGCGATCATCGATGTGCCAATTCAATTGCACTAACAATGGTTTCTCCTCAAATCCAAGCTTACGTTCTTCTATAAATAAAATAAATGAAATAATAAAAAGAAATAAGAAAGAGAATAGATGAATTGTAATTGATTGTACATAATATTTAAATTTAATATAAATTTATCTTTATTATACTTACCACCATTTTCATGAATTTCATAAAGTGCATATTCTGGAACTGAAAGCATTCGCATATCTGGACGGAATTTTTCAATAAGAGTTTCGATGACCGCTTGACTTGTTGCATCCGATGCTACTCTAATACATTTCGTTGCAACTTTTTGACCACTATCTTGAAAATAAAATCTCATTACTCCATGAAATTCCAAGTCCTGAAAAAAGCAAATAAATATTGTATATACATTTTGAACATTGAATCTAAGAACAGGAAAGTCTGACGTGATTGATACAATAATTTACCTCATTTGGTTCTGAGAGTTCAAACAAATCCAATCTATTAGCGTTCCATTGTTGAATAACGCCGCGCAGAGCTTCGCGCTCAGCTTTTTTATTTGCCAATTCTGTGGCCATTCTAAAATCAATATATATATAATATAAAAAATATATATATATAATCAAAAATAAATAAAATGTTTCACCAATATATAATATAATATGTTTTTTATCGCTATGTTTTTATTAATAACCTTCATCCATCATTGTATTACATATTTTACTATATTTCAAACATAGATAAAAATTTAAAAATATTTCAAACATAGATAAAAATTTAAAAATATTTCAAACATTCAAATAAAAATATTTATTCCAATTGTATTTGTTTTTTATGCTTAATTGCTTATTGATTAATCAATTCTCAAGAAAAACTTAACATGTGTTCAAATTATGTTTAAATATTTTAATAATTATTCTTTAATCAAATTTCAATCGATTAAATTTATAAGATAACAAGTGAAATTTTGTTTTTACTTATAATCAAAAGATTTCATTACACAAATGTTTTATTGCAGTACATTCAAAGTAATTTTTTCTATTAAATCAAATTAAATTACAAATTAAAATATTCTCATAATACATTAAATAATTTTTAAAGCAGTATTTGTTCTTGATATTATGCATATATACAAACAATATATAAATTATATGATATTATACAAACAATTCCTAATTGAAAAACGATTCTTCTATAATGAATATATATATACAAATAATTCTCAATTATCAATGAAAAATATTTTTTATATCAAATGTTATTTTTATACTAAATGTTTAATATATATTTATAAAAAAATATTTTTAAAAATCATACATAATTTAAAAATATTTAAAATTAGGTTTGCAATATATAAAAAAATTATAAGCTACTAACAAAGTGAAAGAAGTTGTTACAATTGTCAGGAAAAGGGTCGGTTTTTGAATCGGTTGTAATCGACTCGGTTCGGATATTCTCGGTAATGTTCGAATAAAATCGGTTTAAGTCGAAGTGAAACACATCCAACGAATAAGTCGCATACCATGCATTCCAATCTTCTTCGACAACAGTCAGTCTTAAAGCCTTAAAAGTGCGCTTGAGTAATTTGAACACGCTTGAGTACCTCTCATATACACTTAGTAATTTCCGCGATTTTTCGCATGCTTCTTTTTCTCATATCACTTACACTTTTAAACATTTCGTTGTCCTCAAATTTTTTATACAAGAACACACCTATATACAGCACTATATATTATGTGCCTTCATTATGAGCTTCTCTCCCATCTGTTTTACGCATATGTACTTGCATATATATATCCATTCTGAATATATAATTAAATATTTATATGTTCATAATGTGAAGAATGAAAATATAAATGTTATATAAAACAATCTATATCTACTTTATCAATTAAATGTAAAAAATTCTATTTTCTCTTTTTTTTGTGTATGTATGTGTGTGTGTAAAAGCACAAATTTAAAAACAGATATTTTTTCATTATTCATATTTTTATAGATTAAATAACTAATAACTAATATAATGCAATAACCAAAATAATATAATAAATAGAAATTTTTTCGAAAGAATTTCTTGTGAGAGAATCATGTTAAAGAAATATTCAAAACATATTCTTTTTATACAACAAATACAATTGAAATAGTAAAAGTTATAAAAAAATTGAAAGAGCACAGAAACTATCATCGTACTTACTCTTCCGAGATTGTCATTCTTCTAATACAGTCAAGCAAAATATAAAGAAAAAGAAAGATGATCTATCCAAATAAAACTAAACACTTCAAAAGAAAAACTTCTTGATTTAAAGTTCAGAAATGTATATCAAACGAAGCAAATATAAATTTCTAAAAATAATAAATATAATTTGTTCTTATTAGGAGATATGTAATTGCTTTTTATGATGTACATGAAACATTTGTTTGTTAAACGCACACATAAATTTCACAAATTCAATCGATACTTTAAAAATATGTTTATAAAAACTTGTCGATTATTAAACATTTTTTTTATCTTTCAAAAAATATTTTCAGTTAAATATAAATATACAATAATGAACTTATAATTCACTTCGTTAACGAAAAAAATTTTAAGATTTTTATAAATATTGTTCAATTTACAAATTACACTTTTTTTATTTTAGTTAATAATTAATAATATTCAACATTGAAATTGCTAATAGTTTCACAGTAAACATTATAAAAATAAATGCCACACCCAAAGTTTTTTATTTTACATATTACAAGTACTGCGTATACCCAAACTTATCCCTTGCCGCGTAATTACTAAACTGACCACACGAACAGACTGAAAGCTTGGGCCTCAAGAGTGGGAGAACATTGAACCTTCTGGTATAACGTTTCCTTCACCAACGTTACATTATTCTCTATTTATTCCTCTTCTTTCAATCAACTTTTACCCCTACTATTCCTTTATGCTATTCACTGTCATACTATGATGTATACAACTTGATCTGGTCCGATTCATACTGCTTCATTCCATTCTATTCCATTCCGTTCCGTTGTATTCCGTTCTGTTTTGTTTCGTTGCATTTCGTTGCATTTCATTATGTTTCGTTGTGTTTCATTGTGTTTCGTTGCGTTTCGTTGCGTTTCATTTCGTTGCGTTTCGTTGCGTTTCGTTACATTTCGTTTCATTCTGTTTTATTTCATTGCGTTATTTTTTATTGCATTCCGCTTCGTTGTATTTCGTTTCATTTCTTGCATTTTCTCCTGATCCATTTTGTTATGTTTAATACGTTGCTGATTCGTTTCATTTCATTTTATTACGTTTTGTTTCGTTTCGTTTAGTTGCGTTTTGTTCCGTTTCGTTTCATTAAATTGATAATGTGTAATATACGTATAGAATATTTTGATAAAATTAAAAAAAAAAAACTAAAGATTATATAAGAGAAAATTAAAACAAATACAAAAAATGATATACAAAAATATTTAATTGAAATTTATTTTTTAAATTATAAACAATTTAATTTTTTAATTAATAAATTAAATAAAATATATGAAGATAGAATATGATATAGATAGAATTGTGACACTATTTCACTTAAATTGATCTAAATAAATTAAATTGATTATAACTTAAAACATAAAAGCGGACATTTTTGTTTACCAATTGCTGGCTTTGTTTTAATCTCTAAAATTATCTTTTTTATTTACTTTCTCTGAATAATATAAAATAATAATCATGTAACTACATATATATATGCTATCAATTTACTTTCAACAATTTTGTTGAAAATGGATGCTTAAATGATCTATTTATTCCCAACTAACTATTTTTTATTTATTTTATTCACATGAATATACTAAATGCTAGATATGTATCATATGCAAAATATGTATTAATGTAAATTATTATATATTTAAAATATAATAATTTTTCTCATGTGTGCATTTAATCTTTTGCATTATAAATTTTGATAATATATATATATATACCTATAGTACATATAGTATATATACCTATAGTATATATATATATATACTTAATTATATATATACATATATTTAATGATTAGTTTGGATTATTTTCAGGAAATTCATATTCAAGAAATAATAATGCTATAATGATTAGTTTAGATTATTTTCAGAAAATTTATATTCAAGAAATATTCAGAAAATATTTAAAAAAATTTTTCAAAATTCATGTCAAGAAAATAAATTTTCAAAGAAGCTACAGCAATATTTTGATACACATACAGATCATGTTTCATTAATTAACACAGAGACAGTTCATAATGTATCAATTATCGAAATAAATACATAAGATTATCGATTATATTATCTCTTTTGTTTAGGCATCTTTTGAGTTTGTTGAAGATATGAGCAAGAAATATTAAGTGTAAGTGAAAGAGAAAAAAAAATATTGTTTCTCAAATTTATTATATATTATATATTATATATATAATTTGTATTCATTCAAATATGATTATATTAAGAATTATAATAAGAAATATGAAAATTTTATTTTTCTTATTTTAATGACTAGTAAAATAATGATCATAGATATCATATTATAGATTATAGATAATAGTTTAAGAAACAGTAAAGATAATAATGTTTCCACAAGGAGATTTGTCTTAAAGTTTGTACTTCCATATGATGAAATTTGTTTTGAAGCATATCTCATGATTAGTGACCAGACCAAGACATATTTTATTATTAGAGATCACATACTTTATACAAAGCAGAAATTCAAAAAAAATAATTTCAAGTGATTTCGATTTCATTATTTCGATATCATTATCATTCAAAGCATTGAAACTATTTAAAATAACTATGTAAGGTATAAATAGAAAATATGACAATTAGCAAAACATTGTAATTATTATAATATATTTAAGAAAATTCTATTTTTTTCTTTTTTATTTTTTTTTTTCATACTTTTAAAATCTTTATTTATATTTTTATTTATATTCATTCATTGTTTCAAACATGTTATTTATATTGTATCAGATCTTACATGTATCATATATACCATATATTCTATTATTTTTTTAAATTTCAGATTGCAATGTTTATTTTTATTATATGTAATAAATCTATCATATTTATATGTTTATTCATTATATAGAGTTCATTTGAAAATTTTAATGTAAATATTTTAAAAACAACTCATTTACGAGAAAAAAAATTAAATGCAGAAGCTCATAGGAAACTTTTAAGGAAAAAATATAACTGTATTCATTTTTAATTTATTTGATATTTCTATAGTTATTTTTTAAAAAATAAAAAAGTCAATTTTTTTTTAATGGAACTTAACATTTTTCTTCATAGAATTTTACTATTTGGAAAAAATATCTATTTAATATTTTTTATCAGATTCATAAAAAATATTTAAAAAATTAAAAAAATATTTAATAAAATGAAAAATTTATTCAACGTAAAGTAAACAAAAGAGAATTATATGATATATAATAAATATATGATAAATTTATTTAATTTTTTGATGATTATCATATGATATGATAAAACCGATAATAATTTTAATTTTTTGCACTTCTTTCTTCTCTCTTTTTATTGCACTTTTTTAATTATACAAAGAATTAAATTTAATCTTTTTAATATGAATCTCATAAAAATATTATGTTGAAATTTTTTTTATAAGAAATACTAATTTCTATTAAAAAAAAAATTTGATTTCAAAAACTGGTAAAAATGACTATTAATTTTAAAATTAAAAATCCACAAATTATAAATCATTACTGTAATTTAGCATTTATATATAATATATATTCTGATATACTGATAATTATATTACATTATCATAATTTACAAAAACATTAAAATAATTCTATTATTAACTGGAAGATAATACTGTTTAATCATTAATCTTTTTACAATATAAGATATTCTTTGGTTTTTGATTTTAGTTCATCATGAATAATTATTATAATATACATATATATTATAATATATCTACATTTACATATCTCATTTGGCAAATATATGTTTAATGTTATACATGCTTTAATTTTTTAGTATATAATAAATTTTTAATATTAGAGGAAAAATAAAAATCCTTTTGAATAGAAGTTTTAAATGAAAAATAATATAAATTTTCTATTATCAAATAATTCTTATCAAACTATTTAAATTAATATTCAATTTAATTATTTTATTTTTGTATTATATATAATTAAATAATTATGACAATCAATTTTTTCTAAGGAAAATAAAAAAAAACAAGCAAAATATTAGAAATCATAATATATCATAGCAAATCATTTTATTAAATATATTAGAAATCATAGTATATCATAGTAAATCATTTTATTAAATATTCAAAATTATATCTGTAAATTTTCGAACATTAAGTTTTATGTATTAAATACATAACTATTCTCTTGAACAAACATAAAAATATGCATTGTTTCTGTTCCAATTAAATTGTCAAATATTTAAGAAAATATAAGACTTAATAAGAATTTAATCGATGAATATCATTTGATTTTATTTAATTATTTTAATAAAATAATATTATATCTTGATATTTTTTATTTTCTTCATCTTTTTCATTTTTCCAATTTTCAAAAAAAAATTTGTTGCCATAATATTATAATTACATACAAAAGAGAAAAATAAAATATAATATTTTAAATAAATATTATTTAGTAATAAAAAATATATAAATAACAAAATTAATATTATTTCTCTAATAATCGTCTAAAAAAATCTAATTTTTAATAGATATGTCAAAAAAATTTGTTCAACATTGAGAAATTAATTATTTTTTATCATTTAATAAAGAAAAAATGAAATTGAAAGTTTCATTCGTTTCTGAGAAAACAACTTATGATACTTTATTTGGACCACTCTATATGTGTATACATTGATCAAAATCAACATATAGTATATACTATATAGTAAAAATTGAATTTGATTTTAAAGTTAAATTTTAATTTTAATTAATATATAAAATTTCCGAAATTTATTTTCTATTACTATTTTCAATTTGCAAATACTATAATTATATTCAATTACTTAATAGATATATTTTTAAACTTTTTATTTTTAAACTTATTTATGTTCTTTAAAATCATTTTTTTTAGTAACTTTAATGTAGGATAAATGTATACATATGTTTGCATATATATTGTACATAGTATCGATTTACTATCGTGTATTAGAATACATTCAGAGAACTGCTAAATTATGAAATGTTATGTGCAATAATTTTTGAATAATAATGATAATGGATAATAAAAATTGTTATTTAAAATTGTATATATATTAATGTTTTTATATAGAAATTTAGCTTTTATGTAAAAATTTGTTTACTAACTTTTTCTCGAATTGTTGTGTGTGTTCACTACACTTTACTCATTTTAACCTCTTCACTGACCTTTATAATTCTTAATTGAATTTATTATTATTCTTCATAATCTTCTATATAATCAAGTGTAAAAAGATTTTTTTACTGATATTCTTATTTATAACTTAAACAAATCATCAATTGGCACTGAAGAAAACGTTATAATTAAATAAATTTCAAATAAAGCACTAATATATAAAAGATTATAGATAAATATACATAAAATGAGATATATTAAAAAATATATAATTTTAACAATGCATCACTTAATAATTCACTGATAAAAATCAATTGAAAAATAAGAAAGAATAAAAAACTATACTGAAACCAAACTTCTAGTTCTACATTTATATGTAAAACTTTAAACACACATATACAAGTTTAATTGCAATCGTAAATTCCAACAGGTGTCGCTTTATCGTGTTCTATGAAACGATGATAAATCTATAATACTAATATCTTATTCATTCGTTAATATTATATATATATATATATATATATATTTTAAATAAAATTAAAATTTAATATAAAAATATTAAAAAAAAATTTTTATGCAAGAAATAACTTTTAAAAATATTTAGAATATATTTTACAAAATTATAATTTTATTCTGATTATTATTTAAAACTGTTATTATTTAAAAATTAATAATAATATAAAATCGTATTAATATTAATAATATTATAATAATTAATAGAAATATTTATCAAATTTAATTTACGATCAAATTATATTAGAAAAAATATAGCTAAACGTAATGACGGTTATTATACATTTCATTGGTTCATCTTAATTTATGTTTCGAAATTATTGAAATTTTAACGAAAAATAAGTATTTATTAAATTGATATTAGTTACTATTTGCTAACATACTTCATGATGGTCAATAAATATAAAGATAGTAATATGTGTCCTTGAGTAAGTATTATATTAAATACATAAATATATGACATATTCGTGGTTGGTAAAATGGAAAAATCATATCAATAGTAAAATATGTATTTTCATAATTATAATTTTATTATAGAAATTAATAAAAAGCATGGAGGATGACATCGATATTTATGAAGATTTACCAAATTTTAGAACAGAGTTCAATGAAAACGTAAGTATTATAAAATATAATATTTATGATTAGGTTAAGTATAGATTATACATAATTTATTTAAAAACTTCAGTTTGTGATAAATAATGAAGAAAATATTGTGGAAGAACGTCTAGAATTAAAAAAACAAATTACAGAACTAAAAACAAGATTGGAGAATTTTCAAAAAATTAATAAAAATTTGGAAATTAATTTATTTTCATTATTAAAAACTGCAAAAGCAGAAATTGCACGAAAAGATAAAATGATAGATCAGTTAAGAAAAAAGTAAGTAAATGGAAATATTGATAATTTTAAAAATATTTACTAAATTCTGATATATTTATTACAGATTAGATGATGCAACATTCAAAAGAGACAAATATCCTAAAACTAATGATTTTATTATTCATAAATCCACTTTTCAAGAAACTATTGTAAATACACATCATAAATCAACTGATATTTATTTTCCTCCAAATGAAAAAGATATTGAAACATTGGTAGCAGATTCTTTATGTAAAACCAAAGATCAATGCAACAAATCTGCCTTAATTCCTATCACTGTTTTTGGTGAGCGATTAGTTAAAAGAATGACAGATGAACAGAATTTAGAAAAAAAAGACAAGCAATCAAATAAATTAAATAATAGTAATAATGAATATAAAAATAATAAAAGCTACATAGTTAAAAATAATAAAGAAAATGGTTTTTTAAATGATACTAATTCTTGCATTACAAAAGAAACTGAATCTTCAATTGTTCACGATAAAGAAATTGAACATAGAACAAAATCTTCAACAATTTCAAAAAATACAATAAAAAATATTGATTTAAATGATAAAGATGATAGTTCTAGACTTTTGCAAAAAACAATACATATATCAACGCGAAAAAGAACAAATGAAGAAATAAACAAAGATATTCCTATAAAACGACTAAAATCTACTAGAGAAAGATATTGTTTTGAAACAATGAGAAAAAACAAAAAAAAAGAAACAAATAACATAGTTTCTGAATCCAAGGAAAAATATACATTTCCTCGGTATACCAATTTTGAATCTTCTACTCATTTTAATGAAAAACAACATAGTGTAAAAAATGTTGCTGTAGGATATACTCATAATTCAAGGATAGAATTGAAAAAACATGGAAATTTGATTGATAATATAAATAAAGACAATGAAAGAAAGAATAAAAAAAGAAATGAAAAAAGAGATGCTAATGAACATTCTACAAAACAGCATATAAAATCTACTCAAAATTCAACATTTACTTTAGATGAGAAAAATATAGGTTATCGTTGTATTGAAATTTTTGAAAGAGATAATTATCGATCTAGTCATAGTGAACATCATCGTAGAGATAGACAAAGAGGATATCATCGTATTGACAACCATCGATCGCGTGTAAAATCAATAGCATATATAAAATCGAATCGAATAGATCGAGAAGAGAAATCTAATAAAAATCAATATAATAATATAAAATATCGAAATAAAAACGTTGAAAACACAGAAAATATTGAAAAATTCATTTCTGATTCTTCTTTATCATGTAATAAAATATCTACATCAAATGCTATTCATGCATTAAATGATTCACAATCAAATTCGATAGAAAAGAAAGAAAGTATTAATATTTTAAATGATTTTCGTAATTGTAAAGAAGATATGTCAGTCACAAATGTTAATGAAATTCTTTTGTTTGATAAAAATCAAACAAATAAGGAACTTTTAATATCTAATGAAAAGTTACCAAATACATCTGTCTTACATATTTCTGAAAATAATTTTATCAAAAATAAAAATATTGAAACACAAATAAGAAAAATGATACCTTCAAAAGATATAAAAAATATATTACAAGATAATAAAGATATTGAATTAAATTTTATTAAATTAATGGAAAATAATTGTCTTTCTAATAATGTAAAACAACAGGCATTGAATCAAATAGAAATGATAGATCATTCATTAAAAAATACTATAAAAGATAATGTTCTTCAAAATTCTTGTACTCACTCTACCATTTTTTTTAAATCACCCAAAGAAATAATTGAAATACAAACAGAAAAAATATCTTCAAAAGATGTAAGAAATTTATTACAAAATAATAAATCAATTGAGTTAAATTCTACAGAATTGAAAGATAATTATTTCTCTAACAATTCAAAGAAACAGGCATTAAATCAGGTGAAAACAATAGATCATTCATTGGAAAATACTGTAAAAAATAATGTTTTTCAAAATTTTTGCTCTCATTCTACTGTTCTTAAGCCATCTAAAGAAGCGGATGAGGGAAAAAATAATCATATTAATATAACTACTGTTAATGAGAATGACATTAGAAACAATTGCAATAATTATTGTAATGATTATGATAAGTACAAAACTAATCAAAACAATTCTGAAAATGTTAAAACAACAATGAAAACCGAATATGAAAATACAATAGATGTGATAACAGAAGTAACGGAAGAAAAAGAATGTGTTAAATATATAGCAAAAACAGAAGAAGTAGAGTTAAAAGAATTTAGAAAACCACTACAAAAAATTGTAAACAATAATAAAAACACAAGAGTTACATCAATGAATATTCATGGAAAAATAATTGTGTTTGCACGACGCAAGAAACCTGTATGTTTGGCAAACAGCAATGCAAATATGACTGTTCTCATAAACAATAAATATAATATAAATGTCAATTTGCCAAGTACAGAAATTAAACAACATAAACAAATAAACATGACATGACTAATACAAATTGATTGATAGTAAAATATGGACAGAAATTATAATGATAGAGGTTAATAATAACAACAACAACAATAATAATAATGATGATGATGATGATGATGATGATAATGATAATGATAATGATAATGATGATGATGATAATGATAATAAAAAAATTATATCAATATAACATACTAAATAATAATAATAGTAATAACAGTAATAATACTACTACTACTACTACTATTACTACTACTACTACTACTATTACTACTACTACTACTAATACTACTACTACTACTACTACTATTATTACTACTAATACTAATACTACTACTATTACTACTACTACTAATAATAATAATTGCATTTGCAAAGCATCAATACATAAAATATATATAATGATGCAATTTTGAATTTAATGATGTTATATTATTAACATTATTACGGAAAACTGTATATAAACTTTTGTATGTATTAATAAAATAATATAATGTAGATAAAATAACAAATAACATAAACAACATAATATATACAATAACAAATTTTTAAGTTATTTTTAAATGAATGTTTTATTTTGACTATATATATAATGAATCAATATTTTTTAATAGTGTTATTAAGAATATGGCCAGAAAAATAGATTTACAGTTTTTAATTTTTTTAAATTTGTTTTCTAATTCGCATATTACAAATTTATTGAATTTATGGAATTAATCATTTTTAAAACTGTATCATATGAAAAATTGATTGAAAATTTTATATTTTATATTTCCTTTAATAAAAAAATACAGATCATTTAATTATTTTAATTCATCTTAGTATATTGTTCATATATAATTAGAAACAATATATAAATAATAGATATTGAAATTGCATAAAAAATGTTAGTTACAATTATAGTACACTCATACTTATACGACGTGTCTTTAGAAAGCTCATTATAATTACATTATAAGGGAAAAGCTAGTGCAACGCAGTGGAATACGACACGACACGATACGACGTGCAGGATACTAATATTGTACACGTTATGCGCTGTCGCAGTCGGAATAGACCGAGTAAAACCGAAAGAGAAAGAAAAGTATGAGCATTACTATATCGTGTACGATAGTACCTAATTAGTACTAAGTACGATTTGAATAATTGTTCGAAACGTTTAAAAAAATATATTTCTAATAATAATATATATCCAATAAATATGTATAATTAAGAAATAAAAAAAAAAGAAAAAAAATAAACAAAAAAGATAGTTTATTTGGGATTGTACAAGTCATACATAACGAATTCACGGCTACGAGTCATTCATCCAGTCTAGTTTCCGAATCGATTTCTCTACGTCTAATACGTTTGTGTTGCTAACGGTCTTCAACTGTCGAATTATGGGCTCAGTCGTTTTAAAATCTCTCTCAGTTCTTCTTGGGATATTCTTCGTTTTCGTTGGTACTATGAAATTGACTTCTCATATTAGTAAAGATCTGCACAAGGATTTGGTGAGCACTTGCTCTATAATTATGTAACATAATTCATATTTTTAATTTTACAATTTATATTCAATTGAAATTTTCATCTAATACAAATTTTTATTTTGTTTTTAAATTATTTTCCTTTGCTACGTCTATCTTCAGTGATCATAAAACATTTTTATTTTTACCTTTTGTCTGTAGTGTGCGTTAACTTTGTATATAATATGCATCATGTATTAACTATACATTATTATGACAATCTGTCAGTTTTAATTGACAATTGATCTTTTTGTTTTCCTTAATACTTGTTCATCATTTTTTTGTAGAAGTAATGATTTTTTCAATAAAAAATATTTTTCTTTAGACATCCAAAAAAATTGTTTTTATTTTTGCAATTTTTGTTTATCAAATAAAAATATATATCGATATATATTATACACGTGTTTGTATGCATAATTTTTTTTGCAGTTATAAGTATCTTATTTTTTTTTATATTGTTACCTAGAAAATAATTTTAAAAAATTTAAAATATATATAATAAAAATTATAAAAAGGAATTAAAAATTTAATAAAAAAAAAATGAACAAAAATAATAAATAATATAATATTTGAAAATATATAAATAAATAAAATTTATGGTAATTTTTAAAATTGAAAAATAAAATTTTAGATTTTATTAAAACAATCAAATTATTATCATTAATTTTTGTTTGCTCAAGATTTTTATAAAAATAAGATTTTTATTTAACATAAAAAAAAGATAAATTGATTTCATAATTCAAATTTTTTCTAAATTTATAAAAAGTTTAATTTCTTCATTTCGATGGATCTCGTCAGAAGATTATTTTTGTTCTTGCTCTTACTTAATGTTAAAAGTTATAGTAAACTATCAACTAACCAATTGGTAAAGCGCCAAAAATATTGCAAGTGCCAACTTATAATGTTTATCAAGTTATCACAATTTTCTTCATATAAATATCTTATATATATGTTTATCTCTCCGTCTCTTTCTTTATTTCATCAAATATTTATTAGCGAATTATACTATTATATTTCCAGAGAAAAGAATACGTGAAATACGCAAAGGTATTTCCATTATCTGGTACATTGGATTTTAAAGTACCAAGTAAATGGTATAGAAGAGTTGTTGGATCATTGGAAATTATTTGCGGACTCGCAATGGCCATAGTTCCAAACCGTAAGAAAGTATTTTTCGTTAAAATTAGAATATTATAATTTTTTTTTTAAAAATTATTTTATTTATTTTTTCCAGATAAAATAAAAAATGCATCAAATACAGTATTATTATTATTAATGTTAATGGCTGTATATTCACATTATATGGTAAATGATAAATTTGAAAGAATTGCACCAGCATTGGTAAGATTAAATTAAAATTTATAAAGAAAGTATATTTTAAACAAAAAAAATTTCTTTAAATAGATTTATTTCTTTTTAGGTGTTCTTTTTTATGCTAACAGGCCGATTAGTAATAGATTGGCAACTTAGACGAGAAGATACACAGCCAGTAACAGCAAATGGTGTAGATGATAAAACCAAAAAACAAGATTGAATTTGAAATTCTTATGCATATTCATGAGATTAAAACCTTCATTTGGTTATCATATTAATTATCACCTGCAACGTATCATGTAGGTAATAGTTCGTTAAAGGAATCCTTATTATGCACGACAAATAAGTTACTCATTTGATTTTTGATTCCTTATGATAATCATGTAAAATATACTCTTTAAACTTATATGTTAATTTTATTCAGAATTTATATCAAATTACTTTTTCAATAATAGCATTTGAATTTAAATCTAAAGAAATTAGAAATCTTGAAAATTTCGAAAAATATAAATTTATCATTATTTATATATTACTACAATATAATTTAATTAATGAAACATAAAGTATTAGCTCAAATACAAGGTATTAACTGCCATTTGAATTAATGTGTTCTTCTTGATATCATATTGAGATTAAATGTTTCTATGTATAAACATTGCATTATAGCGCACACGCGTGTTTTCTTTGTATTTATATTTTTACTTGTTTTTTTTATTTTCAAAGAAGAAAACACGCGTATATTTAAAATTCGAATAAAAATGTACAAATTTAAAATTCGTACAAATACATAATATATTATTACAATTGAAACGAAAATTACAAAAAAGACTAGTTTGTTTTTAGTTTAAAGTTCAAAACATTTTATTAATATAATGGAATATATTATAATGAACTAATTAATTCTAGAATCTCGTTTGTTATAGCATATTTTGAACTATAAGTACATATTTATTTGTTATTGTTCAATATATATATTAAATAGATTTAAATAGAAAAAGTTTAATACAAAAAAAAACATAAGTACAAATAAAAATATAAATTGTATTTTCCTATGTTCGTTATAACATATTCCATTGTATTATAGGAGAAAAAACGTTATTACCATATAACGTTAATTAATTGTATATTTATTTTTCAAATGTTAAATTTGTAATCGATGGAATAAAATAATATATCTATAAAGTAAAGCAAAAATAAAAATAGCGAAAAAATAAATGTAAAATTAACATACATATGTATAATGATTGCAATGTATTTGTTGCAAAATATTAAGATCAATCACATAAGAGAACATTTTAAAAACAATTTAATAATTGCGCGCGCACGTGTACACAAAACTAAGTTTACACGTTTGAATAGAAAAAGAAAAATTAATTATAATTTTCAATTTTTTTGAAATTTATATTTTTAACTATTTTGTTTTTATCTGAAAACAGAACCAGAATCTTATTCAGAGTTCATTAATGTATGACATATGATTTATTTTGCACTATTAAAATTTTTGATATATATTTGTGAACTTTCACATTAATCATTATAATAATAGGTTTAAATATTAACGTCGATTTTATACATCTACAAATTAAATATATATTTCAAATTACCTTTAATTCAGCATAACTGTAATAATGTAAACAATTAAAATAAATAATTTATCATTTTTATCATTTTTACTTCTGCATCAATTAAATCATATTATTATTCACAAGCAAAAAAAATTAATTTACTAATTAATTGTTATTATTAAATGAAATAACAATATTTTCAATCTTAATTTTGATTATGTGAGTTCTTGACCAGTAGTTAAAAGATGTAAAGCTTTTCGAAGATTTAACACAGCCGTAGGCACATCATCATAATTTAAAGCACTTCCCGACCATTTAATAAATTTTTGTGCCTTGTTTATTTGTTCCACTGATAATTCAATTCCACCTATGATGTATGTATAATTAATGCAAACAAATAATGATATATATTTGAATTATTTTTTTCCAATATACCTTCTGTTTTCGTAACTATATTACAATCTTTATTTTCAGAAGACCATTCTTCTATATTTTCTTCACTAGCCTTACTATATACTGTATCAGGTGGATTAGTATTACCAATAACAACTAAATCTTCTGTATTTAAAGTATCCTCTTCTTTTACTTCTGTTGTAGAATCTATTTTAAATAATTTTTAAGTAGAATAAAATTTTGTTCTTATAATATATAAAATGTAATTATAATTTTTATTATCATATAACAGTAGACACAGTAGTTATATCTTCAAAATTATTAAAGATAGAAAAAATAATAGATGATGAAATTATTGTACAAAAAATTGTTTGCATATTATATATACTAAACAGTTAATAGATATCATTATTTAATTTATTGATTATATTATTATAACATTTTTAAATAAAATGATCAAAAAATTGATTTATGCAAGAAAAATTAAATAATTCCATTTTAAAAAAAAATTTTTTTTTAAACTTTTAATTAATTTCAAATTTAAAAAATTATATTTTTTAAATTCATTAAACATATAAAAATATATAAAAATAATATAAAAATAAAAAATATTTTTTTATTTCTAATAATTTCTTTTTATTTATCTTAATTATTGTAATGAAACAGATAAAATATTTATTTTAAAATTAACTTGCAAATATCGATTTGAAATTTTTATGCGTCAAATAGTTTAAAGGAATTAATATTTTAAATTATAAAATATTATGGAATTAGTTTAATAAAGAAGGAAATGATGTCATATTTCTTTTTTTTACATATTCAGAAAAATATTATCGAACCTAATAAAACATTTTACTAATTAAAGATAACTGAAAATAAATATTGTCTAATCTGTTTTCTATTATAAATTTGCACTTATTATAAAAACAAAGTTGATTCATTTATATTAATATTTAAAAATCCTAACAATACAATTCAAATTATTTCATAAAACAATCTTTAAAATAGAATACTTAAAATAGAAACACAAAACAAAACACTTTTTTGATATTTTTCAATACTTGAATGAAGCATTTCTTGCATTATATATTTTAATAATAATTTAATACTTTCTAGGCATCATTCTATTTTTGAACATATAATAGCTAATGTGAATTAATTTTATTTTATGAATGTGATTTGAAGAAACTTAATTTTGTAAATAAAAAATTAATATAAATTTTTTAAAAAACAAGTAAAAATTTATTGTACTCAAGATTATGACTATAATTTTTTCCTTATAAAAAATTAAGTACACATTAAATACAATAAAAAAAAAAATGTTTTAAATAGATATAATATTCTTAAATTTGATAACATGTTTCCAATGTTAAAAAAATAAGATTCAATTAAAAAAAAAATAAAACGCACTTTTTATCTTTACGAAATTTATCCTTGTAATATTTTATAATATAAAACAGATCTGACTTTTCTTCTCCTCTGCGAATCATACGATTCTATTTAACCAATTCTTCTTTACTGTTTTTTTTTCGTGCTCTATCATTTCTGATCTTAATTAATTGATTTTTCTATGATAAACATAATTACCATTACATGTATAATCAATCAAACAAAATATATGAAATATGATTAAAATATTATATAATATTTGTTAATGATGGAATTTGTGTGATTCTCCTATGATTCTTCTGAATGAGAAAAGAATGGTACAAGCCATAATTGGCTTGTGAACTGTCAATTATCCAGGCCTGGTCTAAAATATTATGATAATAATTTATAAAAAAACATTATCCTCTCTGATTTTAATGACCTTAAAATATATTATCAAGCTCAATATTCTGAATAACTTTTTCTTATATATGTTATATTATTGCTTAGTTTTCAAAATATTTATAAAAAAAAACTGTCAGTAGCTCTACAATAAAATCTGCCTATAATTGTAACAACATATGCCTTAGTATTGGCTGTTACCATAAAATGGCTAAATATAATAGATTAATTCAAATCTCATTTTTTATTTATAATATTTATAAATGAAGATTGATATAGATTCCTTGGATGAAAACTCATTGTACATTGTATATAATAAATCTATATTAGATTTAGATTTGCATTATCAAACCAAATTAAATCAAATCTAATCTAATTTAAATTAATTTAAATTAATCTTACTTTTAAATAAATATATTATAAATATTAAAAATATTATATATAGTATTTTTGTTTATAATTCAAAAATTAAGGGCGAACAGTAGTAAAATACATAACATGTAGAAAAAAGTTATTCAGAATTATGCCCATATTTCAAAGTCATTAATAAGGAGAAGTTTTTTATAAATAATTATATTATAACGTTAATAACAATATTATAATGTTAATATTTGTAGTGATTTTGGAAAAAATAGCTTGTAATATTTTAT
The DNA here is from genome assembly GCF_048593485.1 of Apis florea. Taxonomy (NCBI): domain Eukaryota; kingdom Metazoa; phylum Arthropoda; class Insecta; order Hymenoptera; family Apidae; genus Apis; species Apis florea. The sequence goes on along the minus strand of NW_028256783.1, from coordinate 402,284 downwards.
CTGTTCATTATATAATATATAATATATCCATTATATAAAATGGATTTAGCATATTTTTGTATATTATATAATGTGTTAAAATATTCATCTTTAGAGAATTGATTTCAAAAACTAAAATAAATATAATATGATATAAATTTAAAAATATCGATTAAGATTTATTTATTAACTTATAGATGAAATGAGATGGAAATAGAGCCACTTTGTTTTATTATATCATATATCAAGTTCTTGTTTTATTTAATGAAATATTAGCTTTAAATAAGCTAATATTTTTGTTTTTATTTTGGTCTCTAAAATCAACTTTTTAAAGATGTTTCATAAATATATTAATTTTTGCAAAAAACCAACATAATGATATAACAATAAACTCCAGTTACATGATATATTTGATAGATAATCAAAGAAAAATTAGCATCATCTTGAATTTGCTAAAACTATATTGTCAAAAACTCTTCTAATTAGTTAAGAATTGAAACTTTAAGAACTTTTAATTGTCATTCATTATTTCTTAAAAAATTATTCATTTTATTATTTGTGATACTAAATATAAAAAAGCACTTAGAAAAAACAAGACTATCATCATAACATCATAAATATTAGGAAAGTATTCAAGTATTAAAAAAACATTGTACATATTGCTAATAAAAATTTAGTCCAATTTAATTTCATATATGAGAACAAGAAGTTCAATTTTCAATTAGAAATAACTTTTTAAGGAATAATAAAGCAGATAAAACTTCTTAAGTTTACTCAGAAGATATTATTTTTAACAAACATCAATGTTAGAATTGATTTTTAATCAATTTTATCAACATTCTTTTTTTTTTTATGATAGCATGTCTATAATATACAAGTCTACTTAAATATACACATATTACTAAATTTAATTTTCATTACCTTCTATGTTTTTATTAAAATTTGTTTTTTCATTACTCTCTTGTATGGGTCCTGGTAGAGGTATTTCATTATTTTTTAAACAATTATGGATATATGCTGCTTTCCATTTAGCATATTTTCTATTTTGTATAGCTTCTTCACTCAATTCTCCAAAAACAGTTAATACATCATAAAGTAATCCAGCTGTAAAGAAACTATGTATCACATTCTTTCCAAAATTAGCTGCTCTATCATTTTTATCTGCGTAGAGAAAAAGTTTCAATGCCCAATTTTCTAAATGTGCCTGAGCAGCTATATCATTTGTAATAGCTTCATTATCATGTAATTCCTTTTTAGTTGTTTCTAACCAATCCATTAATTTCATTAAAAAGTTTGTTTCCTTTGGTGATTTGGTTGATAATTTTAATCCTGTTTGAAGAGCATATAATCGACCTATAATAAAAATTAATAATCCTATTTTAAAAAATCTTAATAATTTTTCTTTCTATAATAACATAAAGAGCAAATTCATACACCAATAACTAATAACAGGATCTCGTTGATCATGCGTTGATGCTATTTTTAGATAGTGTTGTATACTTTTTAAAGATAATGGTATTTCTGGTAAATCTAGGTTAACCATATTGAATAATAGATTTAATTAAACTGTTTTTTATTTTTTTCTTGTTTTACTCTTTGTTTCTTATTTCACAATCTCTCCTATAAGGACTCTTTTCTGTAAAATATTTATAATTTATGACAAATTAAAATTAATTTTATTATCTGTTTTATAACTCAAGAAAAAAAAATGTTGTGAATTAATACAAATTCATAATAATCATATGCAAGTTTATTTAATAAAATTCTTGCAAAATGCTTTTGAGAATTATCTTTTATTGATAAACATTGTGTTGCAATAATTGTCTGAATAATTGATCTAATATTCTTAACACAGAGAAATATTCTTGATAGAAATAATAAATTATAATAATTGTAATTTAATTAAATTTGATGCATAATTTGTAATCGTTTATGTAAAAAATCAATTAATAACAATATAATAATTTTAAATTAATTTATTCCATAATTCTATAAAAACCCTAATGTAATAAATAATAATTTTTCACGAATTATATTATAAATATTTATTGGATTTGGAGGTTCGAAAAACTTTCCTAATTGTAATTGACATGAATTGTAATAATAATATGAAAGAATGCAAACTGATGTTAATTAATTTTTAATTTTTATGATGTTAATTATATTTTTAATATATTTTTACCAATATATTAAATTAATTGTCAACTTATCGTATTATCTCTATTAAAAGAAATTCTTTAAATAAATCACTATTCTTCAAATAGTTAATTGTCAATGAAAAAAAATAAATATATTATCAAAATCATAAAGATATGTAACATTATATATATATATAATATAATATATATAAATATATATATATAGTATATATAAATATATAATTTACTTTAAGTATGTAAATTATAATGTTGGCAATATCATTTTTGCTATAAATGTGTGTAGGGAATTTCATTATTTCACAGTTTGGAGAGAGATGAATCGAATCATTTCGCTAATTTTTACAAAAATTATTTTCATAATTGACTTTAATTTCTAAATATATCATATATTATGTAATATCGCTATAAATGTTCTTGAAAAATATAAGAACATTTAAGTTTAACTGAAGATACTTGAAATAATTTTAATAATTAATAATTTTTTTCTTTGCAAAAATTTTTAATAAAAAAAAAAATAAATAAAATTTAATTAAAATTTATTAAAAATTACCATTTGTAATTACTTTGTTTTTTGAAATTAAATGGCAAGTAACAATTAAATTTACTTAATATATTTTAATACTTTTTCAATTTTTATTTTATTATTTAATTATGAATTTTTTAATTGTGATAATTAAAAGCGATAATTTTTTTAATTTTAAAAATAAATTTGATAACAGATAAACTCAGAGTTCGAAAAATTTATGATTCAATGAGATTGATTACCATTTTTGAAAAATAATATTTATTATTTTACATGCTAACATTTACATAGTCTAGAATTCGATATAATTTATTAATTAAACAATAAAAATTCTTAATATTCAACTGTTATCGTTTATATATTTTAATAATAAATTCGGTATCATAAATCTGAATATCCAAAAATAGTGACATAATTCTTTTATTTTCATAAATTGAAAAAATATATTTATTTTCATATATTGAATATCATCAATATTTATTTAAAATTTTTTTGAAAATTTTTTTAATTAATTAATCATAATTTAAATTTATAATTTTTTTTATTAATTATTTATTCATCAAACTTTTTATATTTATTATTTTTTTTAAATAATTTAACATGAAAAATTGTTAATATTGCAAAGAATTTATTCTATTGAAAGATTTTAATATATTAATATAAAAATATAAAACAAAATTATTTATTAACAAAAAACAAAAAATTAACAAAAACGTTTTAAGAGTTTTTTAAATAAAATTTTGGATTTACGTTTATTACTCATCATAGTATGAATTATTGGCTAATGATTGCAATTTTAGATATTTACAAGATTTAAAGTTAATAAAATTAAAGAATTTATTTAACATATTATATTTAACATAAATATTTAAGAAATTGATTACTGTATTGGTTAGTTGATTATGATATTATTATTGCTGAATATGCTGTACATGATACAACAGTTAAATGAAAAAAAAGTTTTCTCGAAATTATTAAAAAGATATTATTATTTTTAGATTTATTTATTTTTCAATGGAATGATTAAACAAATGTAAGGACATATATAGGACATATATAAATCAAATTTGCTAGTAATGACGAACATTATTAAGTAAATTAAACTATTAATTAATTTCTATTACAGCATATTATCTCAATTTTTATTTTACTGATTATATTATATTTGATTCAAATATTCGATAATGTTGATGAAGCTTAATTTTTGTATATAATATATATTATAATATATTTTTATTATATATTTGTAATATAATATATTATTATTTTAATTCTCAATAATATTGTTAGATTATTAAAATTTAAAACATTTTATTTTGTATTTTATATTTTTCAGTGAAACTAATTATAAATGATGAATACAATTATAATGAAAACAGTTATATTAATTATGAATATATAGATAGAATTCAATATGTAAATTTTTTATTGTATAATATTTTATTAATATGGAAACTAATAAATTTAAAGCAAAAGTTTCAGATTTAAAATTTATTTCTCTCTTTCTTTCTTTCTTTCTAAATTTCGTATAAATTAGAAGTTTCTTAGAAGTATATCTATTTGCTACAACAAATTATAAAAGTATCAATTAAATTTAAAATAAATCATTAAATAATATTTTTGAAATTATTGAATTGATTAAAATAGAGTTTGATAATTATCTAGAAAAAGAGTTCTTCGTAAATTTTGATAATTTTTTATTATGTTGTAAGATAAGATTTTGAATTTTTTTTATATATATAATTCTTTTAGTTATAATCTTTTAGTTTTTGAAATATTTACAAAAAAAGATTATTATTATATAGAATTTATAGAATTATATAGAATTTCTTTTATAGATTTGTTGCTGTGTATGTAAATATGCGATTACCATTTACCTATTTTTAAACATATCATGGATAGTACATTAAGTATATGATTAATAATATATAGATAAATATCAAATATAATATTAATATTCATTGCAATAGTTATTATCATTTCGGTTATCAGATCATTTTATATTTTTTACATTCATGAATCCAAAGGATTTATTATAAAATGTCCAAGTTTAGATTGGTTTTGAGACATTTTAAATTCATTGTAATTTATAAGAAAGTAAATTTTTGATTTAAATTTTGATTAATTTACATTTTAGTTACTTGCTACATTATATGTTTACATTAACAGAAGATAAGCGACCATATATATAAAAAAAATTCTATGAAATATTAACAATCTTTTCTGCAAAAGTCTTAAAAACTAAGTGATAGTTACATATATAGAAAAAAATCATTCAAAATCTTGTCTTTATAACATATTTAAAAATCATCAAAATTAATGAAAAAATTTCTCTTCTAAAAAAATAATTATTGTTATTTTATATTTTATTTTATATCCAAAAAATGTATAGAATATCCAAGCTTTCCATGGATAAATATTATATAGTATGATGATTTCTATAGAGTATGCTTGAAGTTTATGCTTGTTTATGATGTGAGATAGAATTGAGATATTTCAACAAAAAAATAGCTTTTCCATGTTCAATTGTTATAATTAGTATTAATATATATGTATTATTATATATTATTATATTATTATATATATTTATATTAACAAAAGAATGATTATATGCTTATGTATATGCTATTACAGACACATACATATAAATGAAATTTTATATAGCAATCTTGTTTTTAAAAATAACAAAAAATATATTATGTATTTTCCCTTTCTCGTTTGATTTTTTATTTTAATGAAAATAAAATAAAAATAAAGAGAAATAATTTTGAAATTGAAAAAAGTTGTTCAACTATTTAATTATCAAATTCGGAAATTTAATTTATATAATAATTTTAAAATATAAAACAAAATTCTACAAAATAAAAGATCTATTTTTTATCTCCATGTTTTTTTTACACAAGTCTATTAGCCCAATTAAAAGTTTATATAGTTAAGAAATTATTAATTTAAGTTAATAGACTTGTTATATAACTGAGTTTAGAGCATCATATTCAGTCTTGAGCCGATTATCACAAAATACGGAGTAGCAATGGAGTAGAAAAAAAGTGCATACTATATGAATTGAGCATACTAAAATCAAAATCTCAACCTAGGCAAGTCTCAACCAGTCAAATGTATCATTAATATCCTGATTATATAATAATAATAATATATAATATATAATAATAATAATCAGAATATTCAAGAGAGTGAAATTTAATAAATAAATTGGACCCAGATGTTCCAAGACGTTAAGCACAACGAGCAATCACACCGTTGGAACAGAAATCAAACACATAAGTATTGATAAAAATGGCAATACAAAAAGGAATGACAACAGAAAGATAAAGTGAGACAATAAATTAGAAAAATCTTAAAAAAGTTAAGTCAAACAACCTGAATATCTAATAATAATATCTAAATTCTTCAAAAAAAGAAAGTCATCTATCTAATAGGAAAAAAAAATTCCATCCAATGCAAAGCAGAATATTCCACAATCTATTCTACAATCAATATCCAAACTTCACCATTAACAAAATATCAATGGAAAACATTCATAAGTAAAAAAGTCAAAATAATAATAAAGATCTCAGGAATAGCTCATCAATTTCAAAACATAAAATATTCTCCAAGATTAACTCAAACATTAAATAAGAACAAGAATTAAGGAATAGGGAAGCTCCAGAGAGAAATAACCAATGTAAACAATCCTGAACCACATAAATCTAATGCCCAACAATCATCTATTAAGTAAAATATAGAGAGCCTTATAAATGCATCTATTAAAATCATTTGGAATATGCGGATAATACGGGAATAAGTTGCATTTCTATTAAAAAAAATTGATCAATCAGCCATTAATCCTACCAAAAAATTGCATAACTATCAACAAATCAAAAATATTTTGGATATATATATATATATATATACATTCCAAAAATACTCAAATCAAAAATATTTTTTCTTAAGAGAGTCAAAGGAGGCTAATGAAAATGATATTGTAAAAAATATAAAACAATTTAAAATATATAAATATATAAATACTATTTTAATAAAGATTAGTATGACTTCATAATACAAGTGATATCAAATAGTGAAACAAAAACGCTTACAAAACATATTTCTTTAACCAATGCTTCAGATGGGACTTGCTTAAAAAATAAAAAAATTTTCAATGAAAAAATGCTAATTCATCAGTTATGTAAGCAGCAACTGCTTTTTATTTCAAATGCGTCAAATATACAAGAAATTAGTCCTAAAAACTGTAAAATCACAATCGAATGACAAAACCAATTCGAATGTTGTAATCAAATGAATCACTTAGCATCTAACAAAGGATACATCAAATATAACAAGAAAATTAGAGAAAATCATCACAGAATCGAATATTAAAACAGAAATGATTAACTCATAAACAATTATATCAATCTTAATAAATCATATGTTCAAGCTATAAATCCTAAAACATTACAAACATTAAACTCTTAAGAAATCATCTCCTAAACAAAAGTCACTAAACTATAGTATCAGTCATCCAATATCATATTTATCATATTTGCAGAGAAAACTTGTACTCACAAAGTCACAGATTCCTAAAACTTAAATCTCATATCAATAATAGAAAGCCTCAAGAAAAAATTATAACAACTACATGTACAACTATATGAGATAAGACAACAAAATCAATCAATATTGAAGTCATTACAAATAACTTGGATATACAATGATGATAAGTACTCAAGGATCAGTAGCTAATCAGACTGATAAATTTAAAATAATATCAATAAATGAATTCCATAATATCAATTCAACACAAATATGAATTACTGAAATTTATCAATTAAAATAATCCAGACATTATCATCATATCCAAAATCAAATTAAAACTCACTAAATAAGATTTTAACTGTACTATACAAAGGCAAATAGATCAAGAAGCAAAGCACACAAGCTTATGTAATTATTCGAAGACATTTAAAACTTGAAATCTATCTTTATATTCTATTTTACAACACAATGATATCTTAGAACATACTATTGTCAACTATTGTCAAAATTCTATGTCAACAATCTATATCAATAACAACATTAAAATCTACATTATTAATACTTATGCAAACAATAACAAGTATAAATTCATCAAAGAACAAGACAATCTCTACAAAAATCTCAATTTAGACAAAGTGACATATTAATTGATGATATTAATATTATCAAAACATAAAAATATAAAAATTGGGATTATACAATTAAAGAAAACAGCTTTAATTAGATTTAACAAATGGAAATGGATTAGCATTAGAATGAATCACTTTCATAGCAGACAACATATTACAATTCACAAATCTTTTTAAATAAATATAAACTTTTACAACATTGAATTATAATAATCATATGCAATAATAGAAATTTTAATGCAAGTACTTTAAATATATCTCAGTAACAAATTTGACTTTACAAAAGCCATTAACTAGAAAAAATTGCAAAACAATTAATTTCCATTCCACATGACAAAAATCTCACAACTGAAGAAATCAATATATTACAAACATAAACATTCTAATCCAATAAATACAATCCCAATCAGAGAATCCATACAATGAAATTTAAATAAAAAAAAAATTATATAAAAATATATAAAAATTATATTATATAAATATAAATTTACTATTTTTATGAAACTAAACAGAATAAAAAAATCTTCAAAAAACAAATTTATTGACACATGTCAATAATTTTAAAATATCTGATTAAAAAAACTAATGGAAAATATAGATATGAAAAACTAAACAATGGAAAAATTTAATGAAAAGAATAAACTACAAAAAACAATATTTTTATCAACAAGATAAAAAGAAAGAAATCTATATTGACAATCTAGTAATAGATCAAAATTCACTTTTACTTCACAAAAACTAATTTATTAATTTTATTAGAACATTCCCACATTCTAACAATAAAATTGAAATCAATAACATACAGTTTAAATTGAATATACTATATGTCCATTAAAATAATTAATTCATTTAAACATGATAATAAAAACAAAACTAAAATAATAGATAGTGGCAAAAGAAATAAACATAACACTGGCAAAATTAAAACTACCAAAAATATTTTAATGTTCACCAAAGATAATATAACAATAAAGCTAGCTCAAATTACAAAAGATGATTACTATTTCAGTTCATTAACATCAGTAAAACAAATATTCAAATCCTTCCAAAACAAAATGTCATTAAAAATTGACAATATACAATAACATTTTTTAGAAAACAACAATTATCTTCAACAATGCACTAATTCAATTATTGTTACTTTCCCAAAGCATGAAAATGTGCAAAAATCATTCCAAAAAAAAATAAAAGATCCAATACAATTGATTGAGCCAACTATTCTCCAATAAATGTTATAATATTAGTAAAAAATATCAAGTTATAATCAATAATATACTAAATCATTACATAAAACATAACAAAATCATTCCAGATAATGAAATTTAGTTTGAGATATCAATATTTCATAATATAATACTTAAACTAACAATAAACAACTATATTTTAACAAAATAATAATAAGTTTTCCTTGATATTGAAAAAGCTTTCGTTTTAGTATAGCTAAATGATCTATAAATTAAAAAAAAAAAAAGCATTCCAATTACATCTAATCCTAACAATCTAAAATATAATCCATAATAAGGAATTTATAAACATTAATAGGAATCAACTTAAATTTGAAATAAAAGAAGGAGAAGAAGACAGTAAAGAACAGAATCAATTCATTAGTATTATTCAATAACCTTTGCAAGTGATTTAATAATCTATGCAATTGGAAATAGACTTAAACATACATCACATTATAGCACACAAGCTCACAATATTATTCTAAATGGAATCTTAAAATAAATTCAAAAAATGTGAATCAATTCTATTTAGAATTTCTATTTAAAATCACCAATCACCTCTTAATAACAAAAAAAGCTGAAGCTGCATCATTCCAAATAAAAATCCATAATTTTGAAACAATTAATTAACTAAAGTCGCACAAACAAAATAATTAAATACTTAAGAATCCATCTTGACTACTTAACCAGACTCTCTCACATAAAAATTCAATGAAAAGCTATCATGGAAACAAAACAGTACTATCTTTTATCAAAAAATCATATGCTATTATAATAACTAATTCTAACAATTGCATAGTGGAATATAAGTTCAAAACAAATGCAAAAATTAAAAAATTACGAATTTATGAAAGACTTCAGGATCTCAAATTATACAAATCTCAATATAGCAACTAGAGAAGGATTGATAAAAGTTAATTCTTTTGCCAATTTATATAATGTAGCTTCAGTAGCATAAATAATTTCATAATACAGTTCACCAGAAAATACTCAGTTGCTAAAATATTATATAATGTAATATTATGTAATATTAATTTAATTAATATAAATTCCAGTTCAAATAAAGAAATAAAAAAGTAAGCAATAATAAATCAACAATAATTCTCAAAAAACTCTAGTACAGAATTTCTTGTAGTATATTCATAAATTTCTAGTATATCCATAAATTCAAACATTTATACAATTAGATAATCTTAATATAATATAATGAAAGATAATTCTTGTCTTTTACTACTGATTAAGATATTGAAATAACAGATCAATACAAATATAAACACAATTATCATGAATATAAATAATCATATCTACAATGAAACTTTTCCATTCAAGAATTACATCAATTATAAGAGATTTAACAAAGCATTCTGTGATTCAACAAAACGATTTTTATTGAAATAAAATACAAAAATATAGTATAAAAAAAAGTGAGAAGAAAAAAAGAATAAAAAAAAAATATACGACAACCATAAATAAACAAAAAAAAATTCACATAAATAAACAAACATTTGATGAAAACTATAATAAACTATATGATAAACTATAATATATATGCCAATCTAATATAAAGCTGTACATATAAAAGAATAACAGAACAAATCGTTAATATTATTTTTAATAATAATAATAAATAATAATAAATATTTTTTACCACTTCATTCATCATCACCAATCAAATTTATTGCGTATTTCATAAATTATTTTCAGTTCATATTTTATCAACATTAACGAAAAGTTTTTTTACACATAAGTAGCTTTAGTTTTTCTCTCTCATAACATATCATTAGCAATTATGGACTCATCATATACGATAACTCAAATATATACATATTCTACCATACTAACGCCAGTGAAACTAGAAAAAACCTTAACAAACTGAATCCACAAGAATCTTTTGATAATTGTTTCTTTTACATATACATTCACACATAAAATCAATGTAATGCATATTTTTTTTAATAAATATATTACTAAAAAAAAAAGTTAGAGTGTCGTGTTAATAAATCGCAAATTCGATTCCTCATGAGTTAAAATTTTTTTATCCGTGTTCTATAATTAATAAAAAGTTAAAAAATGATTAAAGTAATTTTATACTTTAGGCAATCAAAATTTTCATTTTTTTTTTATAAAAAAACTAATTTTTATATAATAAATTAAACCATTAAATGAATAAAAAGCAATAATAAATATTAATAATAAAAAAAATAATAAATTTATCTAACAGACAAATAAAATACAACGTTAATATTTTTCAACAAAAAATAATTTTTATTATATTAATATATATTATAAAATGCATGAAAAAATATTAAAAAAATTGCTATTTTAGTCTTTTTATATTAAATCTGTTAAATATTTGAATATTATCATGAAAATTTACATGAAAAAAATTTATCAATATTTTAATATTTATAATATATAATATTAAAATCAGAATTTTTTATTTGACATTTATATATATACAATATACATATTTATTGTTGTTTTATTTTGTTTTTATATATTATTTTCTTAGATATGAATGATATAGAAGTCAAAGTTTAACTAATATCTAAATATTTTTATGATTTATTATATTTATATTATCTATATGATAATTCATATACTTATGTGTGTATGCGTGCGCGCGTGTGTGTAATCTTTCATAAAGATTAGAAATTATTAATATTGCATATATAGAAACTGCTAGAAATTTTTTAAATTCTTAAAATTTATATCTAAATTCCTAAAATCTATATTATTATATATTGATATATTGCTATCATTTTTGTTATAAGTGAATCATGTATCTAATGGAAAAAATGTCAATTTTACAGTAAGTAAATTATAAAAAGATCTCCTGTAAAATCAAATATGTAATATTTGTTTGCACAAAAATTAACTAATTATATATTGTTATTAATAGATGCAGTAGAATAATTTCACATATAAATAATTTACATACTTCGAAGATCACAACTGGCAGATTCAACAAAGTAGAAACAAATATTTTAATTCATAATTTTGAAAACTAATTTAATTTTTAAAATTCTTTATCATATTATAGATTTTAATTGCAAACAGAGGAGAGATTGCATGTCGTGTAATAAAAACTGCTAAAAGATTGGGAATACAGACTGTAGCAGTATATAGTGATGTGGACAAAGATTCTTTACATGTTGAACAAGCAGATGAAGCATATTATATTGGTCCTGCACCTCCAAGTCAAAGTTATTTAAGACAGGACAAAATTATATCTATAGCAAAGAAATCAAAATGTCAAGCAATACATCCTGGATATGGATTTCTTTCAGAAAATGCAGAATTTGCAGAAATTTGTCAGAAAGAAAATATTATATTTATTGGTCCTCCAGCAAATGCAATTAAAAATATGGGAATTAAAAGTACTTCAAAGAATATAATGATAAAAGCTGGAATTCCTGTTATAGCAGGTATAATTAATATTAAATATAAACTTGTATAATATTATATTATATATATATATTATATTTATATTAAATAAAATATATTATTAATAAAATTAGGATATCATGGAAAAGACCAATCTAATGAAATTTTACTATTGAAAGCAAAAAAGATAGGTTTTCCTTTAATGATAAAGGCTATATGTGGTGGAGGAGGCAAAGGAATGAGAATAGTTTTGAAAGAATCAGAGTTTATTGAAGCTTTAGAATGTGCAAAGACTGAATGTAAAAACGCATTTAATGATTCAGACATTTTACTTGAACAATATATCAATAATCCAAGACATATCGAAATACAAGTTTTTGCAGATAAATATGGAAATATTGTTCATTTGTTTGAAAGAGATTGTTCTATTCAAAGAAGATATCAAAAAATTATTGAAGAAGCACCTGCAGTATGTATTTAAATTTTTAATTTTAACAAACATGTAACAATATTATAATAATTTAATTTAAATATTATAAAAATAAATATTATAAAAATTATTATAAAAATTATATAAAAAATGTTATGATCTAGCCTGGAATTTCAGCAAATATAAGATCAAATTTAGGCACAACAGCAATTCAAGTGGCAAAAACTGTGGGATATATTGGTGCCGGCACTGTCGAATTTATAATGGATTGTAATACAAATAATTTTTATTTCATGGAAATGAATACACGTCTTCAAGTAGAACATCCTATTACAGAATTAATCACAGGATTGGATTTAGTTGAATGGCAGTTGCGAATAGCAGCAGGAGAAGAACTTCCATTAAAACAAGCACAAATTAATTTTAAGGGACATGCTTTTGAAGCAAGAATTTATGCTGAGGTAATCATTATTTTTTTTAAAAGCAAACAAAACATTTATAAAACATTTTTTATATAAAATGTATATCTTATGTTTCTTCAAAATAAAATAGTTTTAATTTTTTTCTTAGCTAATTAATTCTGTAAACAACTTATTAAATTGAATCTATTATTTTTAATTATTTTTTTATAATTGATTATATATAAATATAATATATATAATATATAAATAAATTATAATATTAATAATATAATATTATAGTTATAGTTATTATATATATATTATTATATATATTATTATTATTATATATATATAATATATATTATATAACTTATTATATAACTTATTATAACTTATTATATAATATATATATATAATATTATATAATTATAAATATAATATTATAAATTATAGAATCCAAGAGAGAATTTTCTACCAGGAGCAGGAAAATTATCTTATATGAGAATTCCGGATATTAGAAATAAAGCAATTAGAGTAGAAACTGGAGTTCGTGAGAAAGATCAAATATCTGTGCATTATGATCCATTAATTGCAAAATTGGTTGTTTGGGGAAGAGATAGAGAAGAAGCTTTAAATATACTTAAATCAAAGTTAAATAATTTTAATGTAAGTAAAATTTCAATTAGATAATACGTGATTATATTTTATATATATATTTTTTCATTGATATTAAAAGATAAATATATATATATGGATTTAGGCATATGCTTGTATGCAATTAATTCATTAAAAATTTACAATATTTAATTTATTTGCAATAATTTTTGCATATATTTTTAGATAGCAGGAATCGACACTAATATAGAATTTATTAAAAACTTATGTTCTCATTCAAATTTTCTACAAGGGGAAGTACACACAGGCTTTATAGAAGAACATTATCAAAAATTATTTCAAAAATTACAAATGCCAGCTCATATTGCAGCTCAGGCTGCTCTTGCCTTGATACTTTACGAAGATAGGCATTCTTTACAATCATCTTTTACAACTACCGACCCTTTCAGCCCTTTTGCAACTGAAATTGGTTTAAGATTAAATCATACTTTAATGCGAACTTTTTGTTTTAAAGTTTACGATGATGATATCAAAGTTGAAGTAAAATACATTGAACCTGAGATTTATTCTATGAGAATTAATCAAATTGGTCCTTGGAGAAGAGTAACTGGTTTCTTAAAGAAAAAAGAAAATTCATTGGAATTATGTACCGAAATTGATGAAACAATTACCAAAGCAAGAATAATCAAAATCCATGACAAATTATATTTATTTACAAAAGCTAATATTTTTTCTTTCTAATATATTTTTGAATAATTTAATTCAAAAATCGATCAAAAAGTTATTTATTTCAATTTTAATTTTTATAGGATCGTGAATGGCAATTTAATATATTTCCTACAAAATTTCTTCACAATATTACAAATAATCAAATTGAATTAAATCCATACAGAGCTTTAAGTCCTATACCAGGTTTTATAGAAAAGTTATGTGTTGAAAAAGGAGATATTGTAAAAATTGGAGACGCTTTACTTGTGATTAATGCCATGAAGATGGAAGTATGTTTATTCTAATTTCAATATCATTATAATTTTAAATATTTATGTTTGAAAGTTAATTTTATTTATAGCATATTGTCAGAGCATCCACAAATGGAATTGTTGAAAATATACTATGTTCAATAGGTGATAATGTACCAAAAGATAAACTTCTTGTTAAACTAACTAAATCTATATCTTAAACTAATGTATATATTAATATTTATATCTATATCTTAATTAATTACAATTTCATCTTTTTTTTGTAAATTCATAATCAAGTAGTTTTATTTTCAGAAATTTATAATATATAGTAAATTTATACTAAATAAATAACTTTTTGTAAAAAATAAAAATAAAAATCTTTCATAAAAAAAATCAAAAACTTATACATTGATTTTTTTTTTTAATTAAATAAAAGTATGAAATATAATTATTTCCAATCAAATGTTTGCATATTATTCAAAATTAAATTAGATGTTTTATTATTTTTAATTTTCATCTTATTTATTATATACGCAATTATATACGCAAAATTATGCATTTGTATAAAATCTCATATTATAAAAACTAAAAAAAATAAAATATTTCTTTTAAATTTGTGTTTGGAATGAAAAATTTTATCAGAATCATTTAATGAATATTGTTTAAAAGAAAAAAAATTGTTTATGATAATATTAAGTGCATTTATAATATGCAATTTTTCATATAAATTTTTTAATAAGTTAAGCACATACAATATACATAATTTTAATATATTCATGAAACATTAATATATTCTAGAAACTAAAGAAAATTCAAAAATATCGGCTGGAATTTATTTAGTAAATTATAAATAATTTAAGTTTGTATTAGATGAAGGAAATAGAGCAAAGTCGGTAATATGATAAAGATAAAACTCTCTTATTTTATCTTGCTTCATTTCATGTAATCTTTAATTAATCTTTATAATTCTTATAATATCTTTATAATTTAATAGATGAGCTTCAATCAAAATTTTTGTATATTAATTTTTGTGTTTGTTTTGCGTTTAGAATCAATCTTTCAAAAATATCTCATGAATATATTAATATTTTGTATATATATTAATATAATTTAATTGCTTTAAAATATTATATTAGTTGAAACTATATATTTCATTCCATTTTATTATTATGAAAAGTGCGCCAAACGTATTATTTGCTTGTGAAGAAATATATATTTTAAAAATGGCAGAGTGGTTTTGAGATAATTCTTTAAATAGATTAATAAAACAAAAAAAGAAAAAAGAAAAGAAAATAGCAAGAAAAATGAGTAACTTTCAATCTCCTATGCGATGTATTTCTCCTAATGCGAGGTAATATAATAAATGAAATATAGAAAAGGATTGAGGTTAGAAAATTAATTATATATTTTTTATGTTACTTTAAATAATTTAATTTATAGAATTCTGAGTGCCAAACCTCAAGTTGAACAAACGCTCAATATAAAACAAGCACAAAATAAAGCAAGAAACAGTATTACGTGGTTTTTTGTCAATAGTTCTTTACTTGGAATTCTCGTTTTCGATATGTAAACAATTAATATTTTTTTTATATTTCAATTATTTATTCTATCAATATAAAAATATATTAAAAAATATATAACTAATATGTTATTTTCTTAGATTATATGGAGGTGCAGCATATAAACCATTTTGTTGGGCTGAATGGTGTTTGGCCTCAATATTTGCATTAAATGCTCTATATCATATCACAAGATATGCATGGTCAAACTTTTCTCTACGACCAATTCTGTTGAGTCCTAAACAAAGACGACTATTGGGTGTATCAGAAGATGATCCTTTTTTTAAAAATGAACTATCATTATCTCAAAAAACATCTGAACCAATTCCATTAAATTTATCATGTATAAGTCTTAATAGAAGAATGATTCCACTTGGCTCTACAGGATTAAATGAATCTAGTATGAAATATATTTTTTTTCCCATTCTAATATTATTTAAATTTCTATGAAATATATATATATTTTATGTTCAAGAGGATTTTTCACCTTCAAATCAGTTTTTTAAATATGATAGTCCTACATCTCAAAGATCAGCTTCTAGTCCTAATGGATCTTTTAATAAGCCTTTCAATATTTCAACAAATGGAAATTTAACTAATGAAGATTTAATTCAAAATGAGAAGGAATTAAAAAATTACTTGGAAAAAGCACGTCAAAAAAAAAATGTTCTATCTACAGACATTGATCAGCCTTCTAATTTACTTAGTTCATTTTGGTCACATCCTGCAATTAGAAGTCCTGGAGAAGTTTCTCCATTATTGAGAAGATGTGCATACCAAGTAGCACCAATTATAGGTAAGATTATGGATAATTTTTTTTCTTTAAAAACAAAAATTATACTACTTTTCTTTTTCATAGATAAATCAAAATCAGTTAGTCCAGGTGCTGAAGAAGGAAATTCACCTAGAGGTATATTCGGTGTATCAAATATTTGGAGGAAATACAGAATTGATTCAATTAAAGTAAATGAATGGACAGCTAATCTTCGCATGGTAAATTAAATGTTCAATACATTTCAATATAATATTTGAATATACATTATAACAAATATTATACAAATTATTTGTAAATAAAAAATATAAATTCAACTTTCAGTGGATCAGCAAAACAGTCATTGAACGAGTAGCAACTGAAATTGATAATGTTTGTTTAGCATTAATTCGTCATGGTTTAAGTGATTCTCAACCAGGATATGTGGGATTACATAGATTGAGAAAACTTGCACAAGCACCATTCTTAGTATCTGCTATTCCTACTTTACCAACTTTGGTACCTTTTTTAGAATTGTCTAATAATCAAGAATACTTAATTAAGAGAATTAAAATTCTTGCTAAAGGAGGATCAATGAGCGAATTCAAATGGAATGGTGGAGGATCTCATAATGGCAAAGAATGGGATTCTAGTTTACCAACTGATTCTGTGGTAAAGTAAATTCTTTTAAGATTATAGAATAATATTTAAACAAGTAATTAAAATCAATATGTATTTTCATTATTTTTATAGATAATTATGCACTTAGTTTCAACATATATGGACACGCAATTGGAAGCTCCTTTAGATCAACCTGATGCACGACCATTTACATCAAGATATATGGCTAGGTCAGGAATGGCTTTACCACGTAGTAAGGGACCTATCATAGTATGTCAATCTATAAATCCACCACATTATAATTTGGCACATTCCGGGGATTCATCACCTAGCGATTATGAAGAAATACAACGTGTAAATAAATTTTATTAAATTTATCATTATTTTTTCTTATTTTCATTTTAATACTTGTAAATTGATATTAATTATTTTTTTTTTCATTTTTAGGGTAGAAACAACTTATTTCATACACTTCTATTATTTTTATATATTGTTAAAACAAGAGATCATGGTATGCTAGGTCGTGTAAACTTAGGTACATCAGGTATAAACGTTTTATGGGTAATCGATAATTGAATATCTGATGTTCTAACAAATAACAATATTATACAACAAATATTTGATGACGTAATATTTATTTTTTTTTTACTTGCATTTTTGTTATTAATAATTTGTTTCTTGATATATATTCTTTATGTGTGAAATTATATTCAGCGTTTTTTGTATTTTTTTTCTTATATTTATCTTATTTGAAGTATACAAGATGTTATTATATTCGTGAAACATCTTTAAGATTTAAAACATTTTTGCAAATCAAAACAAACACAAAAGCTTATTTAAATATAAATTAAATATAATATGTATAATATAATATTAAACATATATAAAAAAAATCAAAAACTGCTTCAAAAGTATTATTTGATAAATGTTATTTATTATTAAGCTATAATTGAAATTTGTGTTAGATGAAGATAATGAGGTAGTTATATTTTTATCTTAATTCAATTAATGCAAAAAATTAAATTGCTTATAATTGTGCTAATAAAGAAGCTAATAAATATAGCTTATAAGCTAACAAAGAAGTTATTTTTGTATAAATCTTTTTATTTTTTTGGTCTTTAGAATCAACTTCTAAAGAAGTTCCATGAATATATTAATATTTTGTAAATTAAAAGAAAATTTCATGTATAAAAATTATTATTGTGAAACTAGATAAAAAATTTAAGGAGTAATTTCTAAATATAAAATTGGTATACAAAAAACTTTATTTATGTCTTTATTTATGTATATTTTTTTTATCTTACTTTATTTAATACAAAATGAAATAATTTATAATTTAAAAAATAAACTTTAATGAATTTTTTTATATGTCAATTTTGTTTGTGGAGTCTCTTTAGAATTACTTTAGATTTTTTGTATTATTCCGAATATCTTGTTACAAAATTTGAACCAGTAATGCAATAATAACGATTTGCATTTTGTCCAATCAAAGTCTTAAATATTTATTGATTTTAGACAATATTTTTGAGACTGAATTATATCTAAAAGACAGATTGTGTCAGAATATATACCTCATAATAATTATATTCTTATCTTTATTCGATGATATAAATATGTATGCAGTATAATTTTTTTTTTTTTTTATTATTATATGGTTCTTATTCACTTGTGTTCATATCAGGTCTAAAATTTCTCAGATATAAACAATTTTTTTTAATTTACTAATTAAAATAAACATACAGGAACATATTAATATATTTTTGAAAAATCAAAAAGGACGAAAATAAATACAAAAAATGATGTACAAAAATGAGTTGAAGTTTATTTTTTAAGTTATAAGCAATTTAAGTTTGCGTTTGCGAGATAAAAAGCGAGACAAAGTATGGAGATAGAATTATTTCATTGTCATTTCGTTTAATTGCTCATTTCGAAAATTTCGGAAAATTCATAAATAAAAGTTTCAATTAATATTTTTTTATATTAACTTTTAATTTTCATATTTCTTTTGATATTTAGAATCGATCTTCTGAAGATATTTCATGAATATATTAATGCTTCATATATTTCTAATATATGTTTTTTTTTAATATAAAACAAACAATGTAATTTGTTTAAATAACTTATTTCGGGTTATATCTGCTATAGTTTTATTTGGATATTATTAGAATTAGGTTATAATTATATATATATACAGTGGGTAACGAAAATATTCGAACGCTTACAATTTATGATGAATGAAATATATGTTAAAGGAATTTGTTTAAGACAATGAGAAATATATATTAGGAAGGAAATCTCAAGATGATGTCAAAATTTGAAGATGATTCACCAATTTGTGCAATAATTGTACATTTATTATAAACATGCACTGTTAGTAGATTACAAAAGTATTCGAATGCTAATACGTTCTTGATAGTTTTTAAACACATTAACTAGAAATATAAATATAGATACTAAACGAGAGCATTTTTACGTTTATATCTTGATGTCAAGATATCATTCTATTAATAATATAATAGTAATAAAAGTATAATATAACATTCAAAATGAATCCGAAAAAGTCTGAAATACAAAAATGTGAATGAGAAACTTTCCTTCAGTTGCATAAGTATGGGAAATCATATAGTGAAATAAAATTATAAACAAAAATTATAAACAGAAGTAAATTTACGGTACATTATGTCATAAAAAAATCAAAACCTGAAGGAACAATTGTGAATAAAAATCGTTCAGTTCGACTAAGAAAATTAACTGAAAGAAAGGAAAATTATTATTCACGAAGTAAAAAAAAATCCTATTATATTTGCATTTACATTTTCAAGTATGATATCAGAAATGTTTGACAAAGACATTCATCCCCAATTATGCCAATGAGTCTTACGAAATAATAATTTTCATGGTTCAAAGTACCATGAACAAAGCCGTGCATTAATAAGCAAAATTAAAAGAAGAGATTGAGTTTTGCAAAAACATTTATAATAAAAGATAATGATTTTTGAGAAAAAATGATATTTTCTGATGAGTCTAAGTTTAATATTTTTAACTCAGATAGGCAAAATTATGTATGGAGAAAAAAAAAAAATAAAATAAGGAATTAGACATCCAAAATGTATATTTAACAGTAAAATACAGTAGTCATAGTATGAGACTGCATAGCAGCTAGTAGTAGGAACTTAATATATATGGCAATAGTTATAGTATTTATTAATGGAATATTCAATAAATACAAATTTCTAGATATTCTAAAGGACAATTTCAAAAATAGTGCCTATTGGAATTGTTGGAAGACTTCTATTTTCAATATAACAATTTTAAACATACAGCAAGGATTGTGAAAAAATGAATTATATACAATATACCTCATATATTAAATACTATATCACAGAGTCCAGATATAAATCCCATTGAAAATTTATGGGCTGAAATAAGCAAAAAATTAAATAAATTTCAAATATCTTCAAAGCAGATGCTTAAAGAAAAAATTATAGAAATATGGAATTTCATCGATTGTAATTTTATAAAATCATTGGTTCACAATATGGAACATTGACTGAGACAAATTATTATCAAAGATGGTTCAATAATATATTAATGTTAAATAATACTGTATATAAAGCGTTTGAATACTTTTGTAATCTATTAGTGGTGCATGTTTATAATAAATGTATTATAATTATTGCATAAATTGCTGAATTATCTTCAAATTTTGCTGACATAATCTTGAGATTTCCTTTCTATTATACATCTCTCATTATCTTAAACAAGTTTCTTTAACATATATAACATATATGTGTTAAATAAGTTTCTTTAACATATATTTTGTTCATCAAAAATTGTAAATGTAAGCATTCGAATACTTTCATTACCCACTATATATATTCTATATGTATAGAATATTCAATTTATAAGTATAAATTATTTATAATATTATATAAAAAATGGATTCAAACAGGAATTGAATGGTTTTAGTGAAACAATTTTTCTGTAACATTTTATGGTCATCAAATGTAATCGTAATTTTATTACATTAATCAAAAATTTAATATATAATTGTATAATTTAAATTTTGTTAAAAAACTTATTATATAATAATAAAATTATTATATATATAATAATAATAAACTTATTATATAAAAAATAAGAAATATATGAAGCTGTTCTCGCTTTTTTTTTTATCTTTTATATATTAAATCTCACAACAAAATTACTACTTATTATTCATCCGAAAAACTAATTACATCATATTATATCCTCTTTGAAGCCATTTAATTCTTATTTGAACTGAATACAATAATAATACAGAATATTTTACATATAATTTATATTGTAGATTAAAATTAGACATATCACTTACCCTTTCACTTGACAAAAATTTATTATAAAATTTATTATTAAAGTAAAAATCTATTATAATCATTTTGATATTACGAATATATTTTATTCACAGTATTTAAGTATATGTACAAATAAATCATAAATCACATATATCCGCATCCATTGAAAATAAAACATAATATATTGTAATAGCATATAATTTCTTTTTTATAAATTTTTAGTTTTATTTTACAAATTTTAATATAATGTATTGTATTGAATATACATATGCACACATAATATAACAAGTATTATAAAGAATTTTTCGCGAAATTCTTAAAATTGAAACAATCTGATTAAATAAATGCATTGTATCTAATTATAAAATGTTCATTCCATCGATATTGTATTACACAAAAAATGCAATTATTTTTAACATTACCATTAATATAATTTGTATTCAATCTTGTAATTTTTGTTTTTTGCTTGTAATTAAAAATCCATATTTTGTAAAAAATTATGTTGAACTTTTTGTATAATGTATAATACATTCTTTGGATAACGGTTTCTTTAAGATCAATCAGGTATATACACCATAATTATATGTTATAATAAAATGATAACAACATGTCAGATAAAAAGCAGCAAAACCATTTGTACATTAGTTTGTAATTTTTTAGTTTTAAAGTAGATTATAATTTTTTAAGACTAAATGCTGCCTAATAATCATTAAGTTATGATAAATTTTTTTCTTTTTTTAATAGTTATTATTGTAACGATATTAAAAAATTATATATTAATAATAAAATCAAAAATTTACTATTGATTATATTATATATTATATATATATATATATATATAATTCGGTTGAAAACATTAATTGTCATTAAATTGAATAGAATATTCAATAATTATTTTAAATAAAATATAAATTTATAAATGAATTTCGTAAAACATTTTCACACGATATTATTCAACATATATGCGAGCATACATGCACATGTATATTTATGCATATACATATTTTTATGTTTATAAATTGTAATAATAATTATTGCTTTTCAAACAGAAAAAAGATACACAAAGCATATAGGAAATGATTTAAATGAATTGATTTGAAATATATGATATAGAATAATTATTTTTTAAAATAATTGCTTGGAATGAATAAAATGAATGGTTATTTAGAAACATATTTGAATTATTCAGAAAGAAAACTTTAAATTATTTTCATGAAAAAAGTAATCATTTGATTGTTTTTTTCTTTTTTTTGTTTTCTTTCTTTTTCTCTCATTTTACATTTTTTATATTTTAAACAATTTTATCCAATCCCAATAGTTTACAACAGCTACACCTCATATTTAAATATAAACAGAGATATACAACATATAATACAAAGTCAAAAACAGCATTTTCAATTTCTGCATTTTCAATTTGTTTCTCATATTTTTTCTTACGATTATGAAATATTTTGTGATTTTTGTAATAGAAATAAAAAATTCATTAAATACGCAAAAGTTATGTATCAATTTATGATGTAGTAAATATTTTGGTTCCTTCTGGTAAAATTACTTCTTCGCCGACATCGGTAAGAGTGACTGTAAGAGGGAGAATTAAAGGCATTAATATCTCCTGATGCTGCATAACTGTTTGTTGAGCAGTGACTGGTTCAGGTTGCCTAGTAATAGTAATTGTTTTAATATTTTGAGCCTTTACTATTTGTCCTTGTCCAAGTGTGGCCTGTTGTAGCACTCTTTGTTGATTTTGAGCTGGTTGCACTTGCGTGATTAATGTTTGAGTACGATTCTGATTTTGAACAAAATTTTGTTTGCACCTTTTACTATGAGCGTAACGACTTCCGTTGTTATTGAATCGTCGGTCACAGGTAGGACAGGCATAAGGTCTTTGACCAGTATGAATAAAAACGTGTTCTTTAAGCGATTTAAGACGGCGAAAATTTTTTGGACAATATTTACAATGATATTTAGCTTCGCCTGTATGTGAAGTTAAATGATTAGCAAGGGTATCAGCTCTAGCAAATGCTCGTGAACAATATTGACAAATATATGGTCGTTCCTGGGTATGTGTTCTCATATGCATTTTTAAATAGGCGTTCGTTGTAAACGGTCGTGAACAAACTTCGCAAACATATGGTTTTATGCCATTATGGGCTCTAAGGTGTGCAATTAACGTTGTCGATTGTGTGAAACTTTTGGAACAAATCTCGCAAAGAAATCTTTTCGAGCTATCAGTTTCTTTGTTTTTTTTAAATGTTCGATCATGCTTTGATAAATGATTTGTTAATTGTTCTTCTTTAATGAAACGCTTTGTACAACGTGTACATTTATATGGTTTAATCATATTATGTTTTGCTACATGTATTTTTAAATGTTCTCTTCTATAAAATTTTTTTGGACATATATCACATAAATACTTTTTTCCTTCGTGAACTTGAATATGTCGTAAAAGTCCTTTTCTTGATGTATATTGTTTGTTACATTCTGTACACTCCAAACCTACAATATCGGTTCTTCTCTTCCTTCCAATTTTTTCACCTGATTTTTTCTCCTCGGGTCGCGGTTCAATATCTCTTAAGTCTTCCTCTGTAAGAATACCCTCTGTAACATGTTTTGCTCTATGTTCTCGCAAAATCTCGTTGTTTTCGAAAGTATCTCCACAGATATTACATTTTCTTACTTGATCAGGATTCTTCTCAGAACATTTATCATAATGAGCTTTTAATTTGTCTTTACGGTAGAATTTGACATTACAAATATCGCATTCGAAATTTGGTTCTTCGTGCAACAATTGGTGACGTAACAATGATTTTTTTGTGCTATATCGTTTTTTACATTTTGCGCATTCATGATTATCCATTGGCCAATCTAAACCACTTTCGAAATCTGAATCGTAATCATCTTTGTTTTCACTATGATCTATCTCTTCATTAGAACAATCCTTTTGTCGTTCTTTTTTTTCTGTTGATTGCTTTTGTTTTTCCAATTTTATGCCTCGTTGCTCGTCTTTCACATGTTGTTCCATATGTTTTGTTAATGATTGCTTTGAATTACATTTTTTATTACAACTTGCACATTCCAATTCTTTTTTATAATTATGTCTCTTTTGCGAAAAAATTTCTCGTTTATTCCGATTATTATCTGTAGAATGAGCACGATTTATTCTATCATTATTTTCTTCTTCATCATAATCTTCCAAGCCATCTTCAGTTTTAATTTTATCGATAATTTTTTGTGCAGCTTTCGCAGCAACTCTTTTAATACGTTTATTAGGATCATATTCTTGTCCGTGAAGGAAAGTTTTATGATTTGTAGCTATAAGATGATTACGTAATGTAAGTTCATTACCGAATGTTTTATTACATTGTGTACATTTGTAAGTTTTTATACGTTCATGTTGTTCCATATGTTTCTGCAATAGATCCTTTGTTGCAAATTGTTGACAACACATCTTGCAATTATAGTTGGTTCCAGAATGATGATGAATCTCCATGCTTCTAAATAACATGATACTTTGTCAGAATGATATGAATTTATAAATGATTCTTTTGCAATACTTACAAAATCTTATTTCCTACCTACCTGTCGTTTTTTTTTGAAGTATTATTTTCAATTTCTGGCAAAACTGATTCATTTTCTATTCCGCAATTCTTTTCCTCAGTTTCTTTATCCATTGTTTCATAATTGTTTGCTTCATTATTGATCGAATTTTTTGTATCCATTTCGAGTTCCTGTTCAGTTAACACACCTTCAATAACGTGTTTCGTTCGATGATTCCTTAATTTTTCTAGCGAATCAAATTCTTCTTCGCATATACTGCATTTAAGAACAGTATGCGACATTGTATGTTTTCGTAAACTACGTTTCGTATAAAATTTCTCTGTGCATCTATCACATGTAAATGTTTTTATACGAATACTGCGATTCTCTATCATTTGATTATCATAGTCATCATCATCATCGTCATCATCGTCATCGTCATCATTATTTTTATTATTGTTATTATTATTATTGTTTCCACAGTCATTACTACTAACTCTTTTAGTTTTATTCTTTTCATCTTCCTTTCTATGGACATCTTGATCCTGCTCTTCTATTCCTTCTCTTTCTATTTCTCTAACAATGTTTTCTTTTTTTTGTTTGGCCTTTTTTCGATATTCTATATCCGAATATCGTCGTGTATCTTCATAATCATCAAAATCTAAACTGTGTTCATCTTCATGGAATGATATTTCTAAGGGCATTGATTCATCTTTTCCCTCTTCTTTCTCTCTTTCATGTTTCTTTAAATGTTTACTGAACGAAATTATATATATATATTGTTTGCCACAATAGGGACACTTGTTCGATCTTTTACCTGATGGAGGCGATTTTGCAAGATTGTAAATGTTCTTTTGTGATGTATCTGGTAGTTTTTTCAAAGACAAAGCTTTTCGAACTTCTTCGTGAGAATGCATATGCTCTTTCAATATGTTCTTTGACAAGAATTCTTTATCGCACAAATAACACAGAAAAAAAATTTTTTCTGATTGATCTAAAGATTTTTTTAATCTTGAGGTTAAATTTAAATTTTCAAAATAATTTTCTTCATCAGAATCTCGTTTTGTTTCGATGTTTCGTCGAACTAATTTACGTTTGCTTCTTCTAGTTTCATTTTGACTCTGAGATTCTATTTCTGCTTTAATGTCTGTATTTGTAATATCAGATTTTTCTCCTTCATCATCTCTTTCTTGTTTTGTTGCATCTGCCGCTTTTACCAACAAATTTACATATTCTGTACAATTCTCGCGTTGAAATGATTCCTCAGAATTAGTAAGTTGATGATGTTGTTGTAATTCTTGTTGATTTGCATCAGATAATACACATTTTTGTTGTAATATATAATCATGTTCTACTGTTGAAATATTTTCAAGACAATCGCTATCTCTGTTTTCATGTTTTAATATTTCTTCATTTTTGGGAGTGTTTGTGATAATTTTAATATCTTCTTCTTCATGATTCATGCAATCTTCTGTTGTCTGTTCTGTAGTAATCGTTTGATCAATTACTTCTTCCATTACCGTGTTAGAATTCTGTTCTGGGAAACATAAAAGATTTATTAATAATAGAAATGGAAATTTTGATCTTTTACTGGATCTTTATTTACCTGTCATAGATTGTTCTTGTTCATCTAATTTTTCTGTCTGCAACAAAGTTAATTGATTCTTCAAAAGCGATGATTTCTCTTCTCGAGATATTGATGTAAGTGTATCGGTGCTTTGATAATCATTTTCCACATGTATTTCTTCTATATTTTCATTTTGTTCTCCTGCTTCTAAATGTACTTCAACTTCATTAAAAAATAATTCTTCTTTCATATTCATAGTAACAAATTTTTCTCTGAGAACTGTGTCCGCTTGCTCCACTTGTAATTTAAACTCATACGCAGATTCAAGTCTATCTGCACACATCCAACATACACGCGTTGGTAAACCGTCTCCGGGTAATATCTAAAACATCCAAATTACATGAATAATTCTTGTTAAAATAATTGATTATATACAAGATATATTTTTTATTGCGGTAAAAAAATGAGAATAATAACACAAAGCATATTTGTATAATTTATATATATATATATATGTATATTATATATATATATATATATATATATATATATATATATATATATATAAATGTTAAATATAATAGAAACAGACAGAAAATTAAAAAACAAAATGGACAACTATAAATAGTAAATGATCTTTCAATTTTCATATTTCTTTTATTTATTTTTTCTTTTAAAAGTGAGATGAACTATGCATCTAAAGTCGGGCGTGTTACATACTTTATCTTACGATTTATACTATATCATATAACCTCTACATTACATGTCTAACCTTAACATTAGCGAAACTCATTGCTTTTGCTGATAGGGATGCAACCTCACTTTCCAAAAACAAGTCTCGCATTACCACATTGCCAAGAAGACAAACGCGACATATTTCCACCGTCGACACAGTGCCCTCTTCGTTTTGTGACGGATCAGAGGTATTTATTTCCACGGCGTCCATGTTTTGTTTAGTGGACTGACTGGCCCGTGCTGCTTCCCGCAGTCCACAGTCTGCAGTCCACAATTTCCTGATTTCTCGCTTCCTCCAGACTACTACTATTTGTTATCTTTGTTCAGCTTTATTTTCAATTATCTTTCAAAATCACTGACTACGAATGAATTGTTTAATGTATCTTCTAATATCTTTAATAATATATTACTGTGATAGTTCATCAAATTCCTTTTTTATATTTTTTATCATATTATATTATATATAATTTATTTTAATTTATTATTACAATATATATTTTATATCATTTTCTGCTATGTATATATATATATATATATATATATATATATATATATATATATATATATATATATATTTTAAAAATTCAAACTATGTTTTAAATCATTTTTTAAATATTTCGATCAATGAAATATTTGTTAGTCTTGATAACCATAGAATCATAAATATATATATTAATTGTGATAAACTTTATTATTTAGTTATTTTATTATTTTAGTTATTATATTTCCTAATATTTCTAGTATATAAGTGATTATTATCAATAATAATGGAATATTAATGAATATTAGATTATAGATTAGATGTTCTATTTATATTCGTATTTATTAATAGTAAAATAAAAAAAAAATAACCTAGATTACAGTAATAGCTTTAAAGATAAAAATATTATTTTATTACTACATTTTTAATATTAATATTAAACATGAATTTAGATCAATCAAAAATAAAAATAAAATATTAAATAATAAATGAAAACAAATGTTGAACTTTTAATTTGGAGTATTAGTTTTTGGATTTTTTGAAAACTTATAGATTTTGATAGAATTCAAAAATTATAATTTCAATTTTGGAATTCAGTGATTCAAATATTTGCAAATTTTTGCATTTTGGCATTTTTATATGACGCCATGTTAGATTTTAATTCAATCCGATTGGGCGATAAAAACATAAAAAATGTGTTTCAAATTATTTTTTAGTTAAAAAATTCTCTGATATTGTGTTGTTTTTTTTTTTATAAAATTTATTTGGATAATAAAAGTTTTCACATGTTAATAAAAATTATCACATGTTAAATTTAAATTAAATTTAAATCTCTTAAAATTAAAAAGAAATTAAAATTAAAAAGAAATTCAAATTGCATTATATATATTTTTGATCGAATTCAAATAGAATTATGTATTTACATGAGCGATCGATGACCAGAAGTTAAAATCTAATCCAATATAATATTTAATAATATAGATAATATAATATCTAATAATATAACATCAATATAACAAAAGATAACATCATGATAATTAAATATAATTATATATAAATATAAATATAATTATATAATTAAATATAAGGAAAATCTTATTATACGATGTATGTGTTTATTATATAAATAAATATTTACAAAATATATTTTTATATTTAAATAAATATTTATATATTATAATATTAATTGAAAAATCATATGAAATTTTTTAATTGAAAACTTATTTAAATTTGGCGCGTGCTGATACTTTTATTTTTCTATTGGTTTGGATAAAAATGGTATCATGTAATTCGCAACATTCGTATATAAATGTGAAACTGCAAGTAAAACTGCTAATTGTAACGCGTTGAATTTTGATAATTAAGATATTATTTTTAGACATCAAAATTTGTAAAAAAAACATTTAAAAAATGCAAAAATTTTAATATCTTTTCTAAAGTTCAGCTATCTAAATTTAATTTTCTTTTTTCTTTGCTTATCTAAGTGTTGAATCATAAAAAATGATCATAAATTATTTTCTAATACAATTTTTTTAAATTTTCTTATTTTAAAATATCAATTTGATTTATTTATTTTAAACAAAGTTATTATAATTTGATTTTTTTAGTAACTTTGGTATTAAACTAGGGAGAGTACTATAAAATGAATCATCGTAAGATGCGCGCGCATATAGATTCGTCGTTTTCTACGCGTTACAGACTCAAGTCAGATTTTAGATCTTTTGAAAGACATAAATGTTGACTGACGTTTCGAAACAACAACAAAAAGAATCAGTTTGTATCATTTAATTAATATTGCAAAGTGAATATTTTTATATTTTTTTGAATGCACAAAATATTGAATCATTTAAGAAGAATCGCAAATTTCTTTCATATATTTTTGGTGAGTTCTCTATAAATAGAAAAGTCTTCCAGAAAAGGTAGTGATATAATTAAATTGTGATATTAATATGTATATAACTATTATATACGTACCATACGCGCGCGCGCACACACATATACACATATCCAGAACGTTTGATATTTTTTTGGCAAAACTGCAGAAGTGTAATCTAAAAGAAAATAAGAAAAAAATGTTATTAAAATTTGTTTTTAAATGTTTCGTTACAAATAAAATAAGCAAATATTGAATGTGACCTGAATATACATATTTAGCAGATTTGATATTAGAGAATAAAATTGATTGTGTTTACTTTATACTTACATAATATTTCTTAATTTGTAAAAAATCCTTAAAATATTTAAATTATCATTTAAAAAATGATCATCTTCAAGTTTGATATCGATAATGTAGAATATATTATAATTCGAGTTTAATTTTTTTATTGTATCTCAATTGAGTTATTAATTTAAATTAATTTTTGATGTATATTTATTTTTATACTATATACTTTTTATTTTAAAACTCCTTTAAATAAAAATTAAATAATAATCTAGAAAGCCAGGTAATTAGTCAATTTAAGATATGACGATTTGCTAATTTTGTAACAAAGCATTTATAGACAAATTTCATATACAATTTTTTCTTATTTTTGAATATTGTTTAAAGACATTAGGAATTAATTGAAATGAATTTTATAAATATTATAGAGATAGAAAATGGAAATATGAAATCTCAACATTAATAATTTATACATTCGAAAAATATGGATTCTAATTATTACATAGATATGATACAGTGTAACCGTCAATTGTTTCGTAAGATAGTATTTAAAATCATTTAAGCTTAAAACTCACGAAACATCTAGATATTTTATAAAAAATAATTTTTGTATATTTTTGCAAAGTCACTGAAATGCAAATTTATTTAATTATTTTTTTACATTGTTTATATATCATAACATTATCTTATTTTTTATTGAATAGTGAATATAATTAATTTTATATAATTAATTTTAGTGAATATAATTAATTTTATATAATTAATTCTAGTGAATATAATTAAGTTTAGTAAATAATATAACATCTATTATATATCTTCTTCTTATATTCAAAATGAGAATGAGATTTCGTATTATTATAAAATTTATTTTTAACATCTCTATTAAATCTAATTTTATTTTATTGAAATATTAGTACTAATCAAAAGTACATTTTTATTTTTATTTCTAAATAAAATTCTTGCAATTTTATCGATCACAAAATATGTGTATATATATATATATATATAAATATATATAAACACACATACACGTGCGCGCGTGCATATGCAAATATTATATATATATATATAATATTTATTTATAATATTTATTATTTATAATATATATATATTTTTTTTTTACAAATATTTTTTTAAAATAATAATTGTATTTATGTCATGAAAATATTATTGAAATTTGAAATATTAAATAATTTTATATACATTATATCAAGCATTATTTTCTATTAATATAATAAATAGAAAGAATAGTAAAATATTTAATTGTATATGTAATATCATATTGCAATATTTAGTATTTCGCGAGTTAATTCGAAATTAAGATTGAAATTACTAAGATAAAAGGAATGAAAAATATATATTTAGAAATATGCTTAAAATAAAACCAAAAAAATCCTAAATTAAATAACTTCCAGCAAGAGAGATACTAGTTTTAATTATTATGTTGAATCATAATATTTTCCAGGATTCTATGAAATATTTTGTTAATTTTTTTAAAATGTAATTTATATTTTTTTAGCAAAACTATGGAGAATGAACAACGACATTATGAATTAAGAAGTGGAAGTAGATCTCGTTCTAGAACTCCTTTGATACAAAGCAGCACTTTAATTGAACCAGAGACTATAGAATATCATTATGATTTAAGAAGTCAAAGTCGGGAGAGATCTTATACTCCTGGAGAAATTGCAAATAGTAAAAAATCTGGTTTTAAAATTTCGTATGTTGTATATATAATATTAAAAATATTGATTATTATAGTGAAAGAATATATAAATTTAAATATATTTTAGATATTGTTACATAATTATCATTTTGATTTTGCAATAGATCCAGTAATTGCAGCAAAACAAATGACCAAGAAATTACAATAGAAAAAAAAAAGAAGTCACAATTGAAACATTAGAACATGAATCTAAACAATTTGAAAATTCTTCTATTAATATAAAGAAAGGAGAATGTCGATCTAAACAACAAAAAGCAAAAGAACAAGTATTTGTAAATGGTCAAACTGACAATAAAGAAGATTTATTTGGATATAAAAAAAAAAAAGCCCATAAATCTACTTTTCTTCATAGAACTCTTACTAGTGATTATTCTTCAGAGGAAACAGAACAAGAAGAATCAGATAAATCATATTCTGCACATGAAATTTATAAAAAAGCTGGTGATTGGTGGAAGTATGTATAATAGAATTATTAAAATTTAATTAACTTATTCATTTTTTAAATATAAATAAAATTTATATTTTTTTTTATCAATTTTACAATATTTATTTTATTCTATATTAAAATCATTAATGCTATAAGTATATATATATAATACTAATAAATACTGAATATTTTGAAAAATAATAATCTTTTTTTCTTTTATTTCAAGCTTTATATATACTATATATATACTAATTTATATATATAATTTATATATTATATAATATATAATTTTATGTATATTTATAATCATTAGCAACAAAGATTTAATATGATTTTTCTTGACTATATGTAGAATATGTTTCATGTAAAGTGCTTTTTAATTAAATAGTTAAGAATGTTTTTAATATGATTCTATGATATTACGATGATGATTGAATTTCAATCATATTATATTATATTTATGTGAATATTTGATATAATGATTGGATTCAAATCATATTTGATATCTTATACAATGTTTTGTGATTGTAGAAACAGTTTAGATTTTTCTAATATTTATAACTGATTTTTACATGTTCTTTTTCTTTTTATAAATCTCATTATAATTATTTTTTTCTGTTCATATTGATTATAAATATTGGCTAGTTTTTTGGTAAATTTTTTCTTACGTTATTAGTTTTTTTAGTTTATAATCTGTTAAATTCTTTTTTTACTATTATAAATTATATTTTTATTGTTGTAATTTGTGAATATATTATTAATGAAGTTGATATAGGCTTGTATTATTTGTTTTTTTTTTGGTGTATTATTTTTTTGTATATTTTATTGTGTATGATGTTTATAGAACTCATAAAATCGATATAAATAATAGAACATTGGAGATTAATTTTATGTAGCAGAAGACTTTAAGAATAATAGGTTGTGGCAAAGAGTGTTGTTTTCTATTGCTGTTGTTGATAATAAGAAATCTTGGCCAGTTCTTAATGCATCAATATAATTTTATTGTAATTTATGTATTTATTTATTCAAATTTATGAATTCAGTTTTGCATTCTATGCTGGTTTTTTTCGTTTTTCAGGTATTTTGCCAGATGAGTGTTTGTTTTTGGGGTTTTTATAGTTCAAGGTATTATATTTCTGTGATTTCTTTCAATGATATATTTGGTATTGATATAATTTTGTTTAAAAAGATTTTGTTATAGAATAGTGCTGGCAGCTTTGGTTATTTAGTTATTTAATATACTTATATATGTATAAGTATGTGTATTTATTTGAGAATATTATTGTATGTAGACTTGTCTGTGATGAGGATTTCATTATGATAAATGATTGAAGAGTTTTTCTTTTTTCTTGTTGTTTCTTTAGCTTCATATTTGGACTTATATAGCTTTCTATAGGTAGTAATCTCAATGCCGTATTTTGAATGGATTTAATTATTTTAAATATATTAGGTTTTGTTGAATTATAAATTATTGAACCATAATTTAATCTATTTTTCATCAGTTTTTATTAGGATTTTTAAATTAACTCTCTATTGATATATTAAGATTTTATAATGTTTATTTTTGGAAGGTATTTTTTTTTTTTTAACTTTAAATGTGGAATTTTGTTAGCTTTTTAGCCAAAGATTAAGTTATCAATGTTTTTTATTTCAATATTTTCATATAGAATTTTAATGGATTTGGTTATTGTTTATATTTTGTTATTTAAAATAATACACTAGATCTTTCAATAGAAACATTTAAATCCTGATTTTTTTTATTATATCAAAAGTTCATTTAGATTTGATTATAAAAGTTCTGTGATTAAATTTTTCTTCTAAAACAAATTATCTATGAACAAGTTTCTTTAGACTGAAAAAATTATATTTTTTTTATTATTATTTTTAATTCTTAATAGAAACAATTAACCAAATTTTGTGATCCAGTAACTTTTTAGAGACTAGATTTAAGAGTTCCATTTATTTTGATTTGCATATATCTATTTATGAAGAAATTTTTTTATAAAATTAAGCATATGTTTATTTACTATATAATAAATATATCAATAATCTTTGCTTTTTCAATCAAAGTATGTATTTATGTATATATTTCTATTTTAACAAGCTATTTAATTTTTATGAAAATATTGTTTCAATATTAATAAGAATGTTTGTGATTAAGTAATATCATTGAAATTCGTATTGAATGTTAAAATATTATTGAATTCTAAAAGTCATTTTAATAGATTCTTAATAATTTTTTCTAAAAATTTATACATGCAATTGATTAAAATAATCAATTTATAATTTTCAGGTTTTCATGTTTATTGTTATTAAATTTTGGTACTGATACAACTTTTGCTTTCTTCTATTTCTCTAGAAAACAATTTATTCTGAA
Organism: Apis florea; assembly: GCF_048593485.1. NCBI lineage: Eukaryota > Metazoa > Arthropoda > Insecta > Hymenoptera > Apidae > Apis > Apis florea. The sequence continues at coordinate 367,167 of NW_028256783.1, read as the reverse complement.
AATTGTTTATATAAAAGTATATTTAGTATGTTATCTGCTCTTGGAAAAGTAAGAATTTTTTATTGTTTGCAGGATAGATATTAGATTTTCTAAGATTATATCTAAGATTATATCTGCTTTTAAAATAGAATCTATTATTTAATACTTAATATTTTCCATCCATTGTTTATTTTTAATTTAATGACTTTATATTGTTTATAGAAAAAGATGGATCATGATTTGAATTCTTTGGAAGATTATAAAGATATTTGCTATCTTTTGAATTTGTTATATATTTGTATTTTTTATTGCCTAAATCAAAAAATTGAATTTCTATGTTAAATGGTTTTTCATTTATGCTTTTAATTTCTATAACATATATATATATATATATATATATATTGGAATTTATTATAATGAATATGATACTTTTTATATATCATTATTAATATTATATTAAATGTTAGATTCAAAAATTAAAATCCAAATTAAGATCTCATAATTTATTGAAATTTAATTCTGATAATGCGTTTTGGGAACTTATTCAATATTTATTATAATTAGATTAATTTCTCATTGTATGTAATATCGAATATGTCGTTATAATTCTCTATTTATTATTATCTCTAAAAGCGCATTTAATTGTGTATTATTTTTATTTATTGTATTGATTTATTATATTGAATATTTTTAATTTTTTTTATCAGTGTATTTCCGAAAACGGACTACACCTATTCCGAAACTTCTAAGTGTCGTTATGAAATAGCACCAGGTATATTAGCAATGCCTAATATGTCACGACGCTCTATTCATTCAAATGTGAAAGGTTCTAATCAATTTTTATATGATCCATCTAAGAGTGGTACAAAAACAAAAAATGTCGAAGAAAAAGAAGGAACAAAAGTAGAAAATTATACAGTAAGTAATATAATTATAAAATATAATTATAAAATAATATTATTATATATAATATAATTATAATTATAAAATAAATAATAATTATAATAATTATAAATAAAATAATAATTCCAACGTCCATGTGATATAATTCTAACAATATTTTAATTCCAAAAATGTTTTAACAATATTAATAACATTAACATAATATTAATATTAATCTATTTTTAATTATATTTTATTTCTATTTTTTATAGCCTATCAGGGATGAATTTTATGGAGCACATATGCCAAGTTTAGATTCAAAATCTAAAATCCAATATACAAAAATGCATGTAGAACAATATTGTAGTCACCGACAAATAATTTATGCAAAATCTAATAATTCGAGAAACTGGGAATCAAGGTTTGTGATTTATTTTAAATCTGCATATATGATAAATATAATTAATAACATAAATTATTTTTGATGGCATATAAAACTAAGGATATTTTATTATTTCTATTAAAAATATATTTTTTTTAGGCAATTATTATATTCTGATCTACCATCAAAACATATAAATTTTCAGAAATGTGATGTTACATCTTCTCTTGATTCTGATGCTGAATTAGAAGAAACAATTCCAAAGAATTATAGCCAGAAAAATAAAATAACACAACAATTCATGAGTTTTATATCAATTATGGTTCTATGGTTCAATAAATTTCTTGAGTTTTTAAAACTTAAAACAGTTAAGAGAAGAGAATATTATGCCACTTATGAATATCAAAGATATGGTATAGTTCACTAATATATTATGTTATATAAAAATTATATCAAAGCAATAGCTTTGTTTATAATAAATACAATATAATAATATAAAATAAATAATTTATTAATAATTTAAATAATTAAAATAATTAATTTTGTTTAATTGCAGAATCGAAATTGTTCAAAATCTGGAAATATATTGATCATTCTTTACAGTATGTTTATTTTTTTATGGTCAAAATGCTTTTATTTGATTCATGGTTACTAAGCCGTATATTTAGTATCAGAAATTGGATTCATCAAAAAAGTCTAAAAGTTTTTTGGATTGCCTTATTGCTATTGCTTCTTCTTACTGGTAAATTTTTATAATTGTTAAGTTATTGTAAGAGATTCGCCAATTAAGAAATCCGTGTCTTCATATCGATATTTGTTTATATTTTTTTTCTTTTTTTTTTTAATACTTTATTTATGAATTATTTTATATCGAATCGATTACTTTTTGATCTTAATATGGACAATTTTTTTCTAAACGAAATATAATGTATATGACATGAAATCAAGAAAAAAGGAAAGTCATTATTTTCCTGAATTCAAATTTGTTTAAGAAACATGAACTTTGAATTCTACGATTTTTATCAATTCCTATTAAACGAATTTTTATTTCTGAATTATCTCTGTAACTATTTATTAAGTTTTTTTTTCTTTTAATTTTAAAAATTCAATATCTAAATATATTTTTTTTTATTTTGAATTAATCTTTTAATATTGAAAATTATAAAATAAATTTTTATTTTGTAAATTTTATAAATTGGAAAAGATTGAAGATAAAAAAGATTAAAAAAAAAATATGACATATATATTTCTTGAAATTTTAACTACAAGATGAATTTTTATGATGGAATTTTTAAAATATTGTTATCTGTTAAAATATAATAAGTACATTATACATTTTATTATTATGTTCAATAGTCATTTATATATATATATATATATAAAATTTTATTGATCACTCTTTGTCTATAATAGTTTTTGTGATAATCAGATTGATATGTATTAGTTTACTTGCTTGTTTATTATTTATAAAAATTATTACTTGATAGATGAGATAAACTATTAAATAATAATCTTTCTCTATTAGAAAAAAATTAAAGTTAGTAATAAGTAAAAAGAATAGATAGAATGGATCTTTGTATAAAAGGAATTTGAAATTTATATATTGTGTTAAAACAACTATTTTTATCACATGAAAAAGTTATGTAAAACTTTATATATTATATATTATATATAAAACTTATGTAAAACTTGTTCATATAATATTTAATGTAATTATATTATTAACGTAAAGTACCATTAATAAAAAATAAATGATAAAATCTTTTGATGTATTTAAAAAACTATTAAATGCAAGTAATGATGAAACGTGGCATATCGATATGTTAATAATTCATAGCCAACAATTAATTTTAAAAATTTCATCATAAATTAAAATTCATTTCGTAATTGAAATTTCAGTATATATTTCAGTATATATTCAGAATATAGTATATTTTTTTTGTATATTTTTGTATATTTTTAATCTTTAATCTTTTCGATAAAATTTGCAAAATAAAAATTTGTTTATAATTTTCAATATTAAAAGAAATATCTTTAAACAATTTTTAAAATAAAAAAAAATAATTTGATCCGATAAATAATTATAGAGAAAATTCAAAAATACAAATCAATTTTGAAAATTGACAAAAATTGTAAGATTCAATGCTTTATATTTTTTAAACAAATTCGAAACAAAGAAAAATGTTTTCTTTTCCTGTCTTCTTGATTTGTATCATATATTTCAGTTAAAAAAAAATCGATATAAAGAATAAAAAATAATCGATTTAATATGGAATGATTTTTATTATATTCATCCACAAGATCGAGTTTTTTGCCTTGGCATCTTCGGGAAGACCGGTGAAACCTATCCTGGCGTTTCTTTTTCTTTTTGTTTCAGGAACTTACATCGTGCAAAATCAGTCCTTTATCTGTCTGGATTCTCTGCACAATATTCCCTATGATGTCACTGAGACGAGCTATCGCATCTTTAATGATATTATCAGTTTAACATCTTTTCGAAGCGATTTATTTATTGAATATATAAAAGTGTTTAAAAATTTATCAATATATTTTATGCCCGGTATGAACGTGTCTTTACCCGAGATGCCTTAGCATTGGTTAGAATTTAATCTAATAATTAGGTATACTTTTTATTTCTGAAAAACTTTTTCATTTGCTGGTTCTTATTTATTTTATGTAACTTATAGCAACATGGAATTTGTTTTATGTATATATATTTGGACATTTTGCAAAGGAGGGAAGAGAGAAGTGCAAATTTTAGAAGTCAAAATATAAAAATTGATATACTGTTGTTTGAAGTTTATTTATTAAATTATAAGAGTGAGATAATTTTATCTTTATCTCATTTCATGTAACAAAAATTGCTTATAATGTATTAATTTAATAAATAAACTTTGAGAAACATTTTTATTTATCAACTTTTGTGTTTATTTTGAATTCTAAAATTGAGTTTTCAGAAGTTACAAAAATGTATTATGTTTGTTATTTATATATGTTGTTTATTTTATATTATATTTGTAAAAATCAATTATTGATTTTTTTTTTAAATTTGTCTAACTATTAATGTAAAATTTATTATTATTTAAAATACAAGCGATAAATGTTATATTAATGTTGAAAAATACTATGTTATATCGGATATATTTTATATAAATTTCAATAATAGTCAGTAGATATTCTTTAAGATAAATATAAACGAAATAAATAATAATAATGATATCGAACTATTATTTTTACATATAATCGGTGCTGTGGTATCTATAAGATCACGTTCAACGGATGTATAACGCGTTTAGAAATTACGTCAAATTACATGGACATTTATATGCACGTTATTGTACGTCGTGTTTTCCTAATTGAAATAGGAATTATACGTTTTAATATAACTGATTATATCGACATATTCTGACATTGCAAAACATATCGCATATAATGAGCAAAATATACAATATGATGTAATGTTTACAATATTATATAATATGAATGAAAATAATTTAATTAAAAATGTTTGGTACAAAAAAATTTAAAAATAGCATATAAAATGTTCATCTAATCAAGATCCTAATTTGATAGAGAAAACGCGACATGCAGCATAATAAAATACTTATATAGTTCTGATTAAATATAGATATTTATAATATTGTAATTTTTTATATATAAAACAAATTAATGAATGAAATCAATATTTAAATTTAATGGGAGAAGGATAGAAGAGAGTAAAATTATTTTATTGGTAATTGAAAAATTGAAATATTCGCATTTTTTAAGGAGTATGGACTTAATCTCTATATCTTGATATCATCAAAATGGTGAGTCTCTTTGTCTATCCTTCTCTCAATAATTGTAGCAAATTATAAATAAAAATAAAGAACATATTATTTTTATATTTCAGGTAGCTGGTATTTAATACATCTCTTAAGATTATTTCCTGTAACCAAAGTTATTACACAATATTTTGGATCTGAATTAGTTGTAAGTGATAAACAATTGTTTTTAAAGGAGGAAATGTTTGAAAAAAATAATTTTCAATCGATTATTGAAAAATTATATAATAAAATTAACAATTTAGAAGATCAAACTATGGAAAAACCTGTAAGAGTTTTCATTGACTTTTATTTTCAATAGAAAAAACTTTTTTTAATTACTGTTATTGATTAATCATTTTTATACAGGATCAATTTTCTGATATAATACAAGCGCTTCAGTGGTTAAAAACATATGCTTGGTCACAATATGATGTAAGTTTATACGAATTAGTATTGTAATATATATAATATCGATTGGTATATATTTCTTTTTTCAGAATGAAATATTATTTTTGGAAAAGAAATTAAAAGAATATAAATTAGATGATATATATGCCCAAATTCATATTATTAAATCGCAATTGGAAAAGTTGAATAAATTTTATTCAGAATTAAAATGCTGTAATACACATATGAATTACATTACTAATAAAGAATTGGAAAAACATATTGAAATGATCTTAATTGATCATGCTGATATTTTAATATCGAAAATAGAAAAAATTAAAGGTACTTGATTTCTTAGTTATCAAAGTAATAACTTAAAAATATTTATTCTTTTTATTTGCGTAATAAAATATAGCAGGAATAGATTGGAGGAATAATTCCTTTTTACAGATCAAGACAAATCATGGATTGCTAGTAATAATTTTATAACAGATGACCGTGTGCGTGAAATAGTTAAAGAAGCTATAAAGATATATGATGCGGATAAAACGGGCCGCGTTGACTATGCTTTAGAATCTGCTGGTAAATTTATATCAATTAATCAAATAACTATTTGAATTATAATATCTATTTTTATTAATAGGCGGTCAAATTATTAGTACACGTTGTACACAAAAATATGATATTAAAACTAGGGCATTCAAAGTATTGGCTTTTTTTACACTTTATCATGAAAATAATAATCCTCGTACTGTAATACAAGGAAATCCAATACAACCGGGTACTTGCTGGGCATTTCAAGGTTTTCCAGGATATTTATTAATTAAGTTACGTAGTTCTATTTACGTTACTGGATTTACGGTTGAACATGCATCAAAATCGATATTGCCCAATGGTGAAATGAGAAGTGCTCCTAGAAAATTTAATGTCTGGGTAAGTATGTTAATATTTTTATATATAAAGATATACAATTTAAATTAATATTTTCATTGCAGGGTTTTCTTGATGAAAATGATTCTGAACCAGTATTATTCGGCGATTACGAATTTGTAGGTTCGGATAATAATTTACAATATTTTCCAGTTAAAGTGAGTTGCATTCTTAATATAAGAATTTTATATATATAATATAATATAGATCATCCTGAAAATAATCGCATTTTAAATCTCATTTTAAATATCACAAAAATCATATTTTTAATTTCATACAATCATAATTATATAGTATATATATTTATAAATATAAATTGTATTATATTTATAAAATATATTTATAAATATAATAAATATATATTTATAAATAGTTTTCATATTATTTAAAAAAAGAATAAAAGTTAACATTTTAGGATAAAAAGATTATAAGAGATTATGAATAATATGAAATAAAAGTTCAAGATCGTTTGAAAATCGCAAAATATTACTAAGAAGATTAGTTTAAAATTGTTTTTAATTCATAATTAAATTAGATTGTTTTATATCATCTTTGTATATTAGAAACATTATCATGAATTTTTCATATAATATATAATTATATAAACATATAAATATATAACATATTTTTACTTATTATATTTAGATTACGGAAAAATATTTAGATTTATATTTAGATTTGGAAAAATATAAAATTAAACAAATAATGAAAAATATGATTCATGAAATTTAAACGGAATATCAAAATAGTTATTTTAAATAATTTTCAAAATAGTTGAAAAGTTGTATAGCAAATTTCAGAATGATCGAATTTTATAATACAATTTTTTTTTAAGATATATTTTAATATAAATAATATTTTTAAATGTAGAATACAGCAATTAAAACGCCATATGAATATGTGGAACTAAGGGTGCATAGTAATCATGGCCAACTTGAATACACATGTTTATACAGATTTCGCGTTCATGGAAAATCTGTCTAAGTTGTTTTTTACTAAAAGTTTAAAAACTTTTGAAAATTTTATATAAGAAGTACAAAGAGTAGTACAAGAATATGTGAGATTAATTAAGAAGAGATTAGAAAGGAAAAAGAAAGAAAGATATATTGCATGTTGATACGTGCCTTCAATTATTCTTCGATATAATAATAACCGTTATGATAGAAAAAAATTTATTTTGTAACTCATATAACTCAAAATTATATATAAAAAGAGTAAACTTCCATACACATAAAGATTTTATTGAAAATTTAATTTATTAGAATAAATTTACGATAAAAATCTTCTATATCGTTACGGTATATAAATTTGTCATAAATATATACTATTAATACAAACTTAAATTTAATGATTTAATACGTAATAAATTAAATATACATGTAAATAATAAATATTATCTTAATAAGATAATATCGATAAAATCTCTACATGTATGGCATGTCATCTAATAAAATGAACGTAAGTTACCATTATATATTAGCATATACTATAGACAATGTATTATCATATATAGGAATATTTATGGAGGCTTGATTTTAGAAATTAAAACGATTCATACAGAAATATCGATTGCGGCTTATTTATTAAGTTATAAGTTATAAGTCAAAATTTTCGTTAAATAAATCAAGAACAAAATACTAGAAGAATATAAATATAAAAAATAAAATTTCATTTTATTCATATGATTCTGTTAGACAAGCATGTTCACAAAATTAAGTTGTTCATATACTAGAAGTCAATCCAGTTATAATTTTTCATTCAATTATTAAGAGTTCAAGAAAATATTCTCGAAAAAGTTTTCTTTAAAATGTATTAAATATTATAAATTTAGAAACAATTTTGAAAATTTAATAACTTTCTTAATGAATGTGTTTAATGAATTAATTTTTTATTTATTTTGTATCATACATTCAATATACATTTCTATTGTAAAGATATTTATATAAATGAAATAACACTTGACAGTAGTTTAAATAATAGAAATTCAGTTAGAATTTAAATATAAAATTTTATTTATATAAACAGAATTCCACTATGGAATGAAATATTTTTTTGTTATATCATTTATTATGTCTCCACCTTATTTTATTTAACATAAGCTTTAATTTCTTATAATTTAATAAATAAATCTCAACTGATTTTTGTATATATCTTTGAATTTGTTTTAGTCTTTATAATTAATTCTCCAAAGCTCATTAACATCTGTAACATATATAAATTACTATACATAGACAATACAGTGCCTAAAGATTCATATAAAAATTCAATTACTTAATCATATTCCTTCTTTATATTGTTGCAGTCTTTACAATTAATTCTCCAAAGCTCATTAACATCTTGTATATATAAATTACTATACATAGATAATACAGTGCCTAAAGATTCATATAAAAATTCAATTACTTAATCATATTCCTTCTTTATATTTATGTATTTGTCGTAGTTTTATCATTAAGCACAAATGTATAATAATTTTTTGATGAAATATAGATAGGAATAAAAAAAAAATGTCACTTTGCTCGGCGACTTAAATATTATCCAAAGTTTAATACTATTACATTTGTAATATTATTCAAGTATAAAATTTACGCGACAATACAAATTGTAAACGAGAAAAATTGTAAATATTAACTTAAAATACTTTTGCAGTATTTATACAATAACTTTAATTGTATATATTAATATCTTATAAAAATTAAATAACATATTTAATTAGCACACATATATGGTATATTATATAAAGCATTAGAATTTATAATGGTTTCAGTTGTTTTAATTGAAACCATTTAGATATCAATTAAATTACTTTTTTTTTTCTTAATCATATAAAACTTCATATCTATCATATAAAACTATTTAAAGAATATAAAATTTAGCAAAAGAAAGATATCTTAAATGAAATCTATTTTCATTTTTTTTTAATAAAATGGTATTAATTTTTTGTTATTTAAATAGTTTGTTATTTAAAATAACATTTATTTCAAATATTTTTTTATTTTATATAGTTAAGAAATTATATAATAAATATTTTTCTCTAAAAACATTGAAATATTATAAAAATAAAAATAATTTTATAAATCATTTTATTAAATCTTTTATATTCTATGATTATATTTTATTATTTAAAAAAAACTATAAAATAATATATAAAAATCTAAATAATCTAATCTATTCAATATGAATAATATTTATGCTGTCTTAATTTTCATTATCTATTTCTTTAGATTTCTTTAATTATAGCTACAGTTATCTAAATATAAAAAACATTTTTTTTTATTATTAAATTTTTAATAAAAATCTAAAAATACAAAAGAAAAATAATTTTTTTCTAAAGTAATTTCTTAATTTTTTATTTTTCAAATGATAATTGATTTATCCAAATTAATTTAATAGTTATAAATGCAATATAAGTTCATATCTATAAAATTTTAACAAAACTTGTTTATAAACTTTTAAGTGATATATGTATATACATATGCATTATATTATATATGCATAAAATAATATAAAATATAGTTTTGCAAGTTATAAAATTATTTACGAAAAAAAAGCTATTTTATATATATTACCTATTTTCTTTTTTTTCAAATATAATAAAATATAGTTTTTTAAATATAATAAAATATTTTTTTTTACTATTTTTTTTATTATTTTTTTACTTTTTATCATACTTTTTATCATACATTATTCTTTATCAAGAAGGTAAGTAGCCATATACAATGAGTAATGAAAATATTCGAACGCTTACATTTACGATCTTTGATGAACGAAATATATATGTTAAAGGAAATTATTTAAGATAATGAGAGATATAGTAAGAGGGAAATCTCAAGATTATGTCAGCAAAATTTGAAAATGATTCACCAATTTTTGTAGTAATTATAATACATTTATTACAAACACGCATCGTTTGTAGGTTATAAAAATATTCGAACGCTTCATATATACAATATTATTTAACATATAATATTTTGTTGGATCATCTTTGATGGTAATAATTTGTCTCGATCGACGTTCCATATTACGTACCAGTGATTTTGTAAAATTATAATTGATAGAATTCCATATTTCTATAATTTTTTCTTTAAGAATCTACTTTGAAGATATTTGAAGTTTAAATTTTTTGCCTATTTCAGCCCATAAATTTTCGATGGGATTTATATCTGGACTCTGTGGTGGAGTATTTAACATATGGAGTATATTGTATAGAATTCTTTCACGATTCGCGCTTTAGAATCATTGTCCTATTGAAAGTAAAAGTTTTCTAACAATCTCAATTTTTGGGCACTATCTTTGAGATTGTTCTTTAAAATATGTAGATATTTATATTTATCAAATATTCCATTAATAAATATTACATTTCCTGTATCATTAGCTGCCATTCAGCCTCACACCATAATCGAACCACTATGTTTTATTTCTGGGCATACATTTTCGATATCCAATTCTGTATTTGGTTTTTTCATACACAATTTTGCCTATCCGAGTTAAAAATATTGAACTTAGATTTATCAGAAAATATCACTTTTTCCAAAAAGCATTATTTTTTGTTTTTGCAAAAATCAATCTTTACTTTTGATTTTGCTTATTGTATGACTTTTTTTTTGTTCTTTATTATGAAAATTATTATTTCGTAAAAATCGTTGACATAATTGGGGATGAACATCAAACATTTTTGATATCATATTTGAAAGTGTAGGTGCAGATATAAGATTTTTTTTTTACTTCGCGAATAATAATTTTTTCCTCTCTTTCAATTAATTTTCTTGATCGACTTCAACTTTATTTATAACTGTTCTTTCATTTTTTAATTTTTTTATAATATAATGTATTGTAGATTTATTGTATTTACGATTTTTGATATCTTATTATATGATTTTCCATTCTTATGCAACCGAAGAATAATTTCTCATTCACATTTTTCTGTTTTAGACTTTTTCCTATTCATTTTGAATATTTTACTGCAGATTTTTATTTTATTGTTAATAGAATGATAGCTTGACATCAACTGAACGTGAAAATGTTCTCACTTAATATCTGTATTTATATTTCTGGCTAATGTGTTTGAAAACTATTAAGAACTATTAGCATTCGAATACTTTTGTAACCTACTAACATCGCGTGTTTATAATAAATGTATTATCATTATTATTATAATTATTATAATTATATTATAATAAATTAGTGAATCATCTTCAAATTTCGTTGACATAATCTTGAGATTTCTTTCTTAATATACACCTCTCATTGTTTTAAACAAGTTTCTTTAACATATATATATTCATCAAAGATTGCAAATGTAAGCGTTCAAATACTTTCGTTATTCACAGTAAAAATGTTCACAATATATTTTACAAAATGCTAAAATATATTGATTCTATAATATTAATATGTATAAACTTTATCTGAGCCGATTAATTATCTGAATTATATATTGATATTATATTTGATTTTTTAATACAAAATTTTTCAATAGAAATAACATACGATTAATGAAACAATAAACAATAAAACAATAGAAAGAAAGATCAGACAGCGATATATATTATATTATAGACTATATTATAGACACAAATATATAGTTATGTATGTGTAATATATTATATTTATATATTTTTAATTATAAAAAAAAAATAAAAATATAATTAATATATATATATAATATAATAATATAATATATAATATAATATATATAATATATATATATAAATATAATATATATATAATATATATAATATAATATAAATAATATAAAATATAATAAATACATTCTTAATAATAAATATATTTTTTTTATTATT